>NW_025746332.1:0-129197 GCF_021184085.1 Oncorhynchus gorbuscha
GGCCTGATTATATTTAATTTAATTTCAAGTCCAAAAATGGATGTAACAAACAGCGGACTGCCCCTTTACGTACATTACCCAATATCCACACACACTGCAGCACAAACAAGCAGTCTAATTGAATTTAGTTCTGAAATCTAAAACTACATCTCTCATTAATAACATAACTGCTACAAGCTCAGAGCAAAACAATTATAAATAATAATTTTTAAAATGATCTTGTACATTTGAATAATTATAAAAAATATATATATAATGTAAATTGTAAATAAATTTTTAAAAATATATATGAAATGTAAATTGTAAATAATTATAAAAAATATATATATATAATGTAAATTGTAAATACATTAAAAAAAATATTCTCCATGTGCTGTTTTTTAAATTGAAGATAAAGGATTTATAAACAAGACCCCTTCCTCTCTGGGCTCCACACATACCTCTTCCAACACGACCTCTAACCTCTGTCTCTCTGTTTAACCCTGTCGATAATTATAAACAAGACCCCTTACTCTCTGGGCTCCACACATACATCTTCCAACACGACCTCTAACCTCTGTCTCTCTGTTTAACCCTGTCGATAATTATAAACAAGACCCCTTACTCTCTGGGCTCCACACATACATCTTCCGACACGACCTTTAACCTCTGTCTCTCTGTTTAACGCTGTCGATAATTATAAACAAGACCCCTTACTCTCTGGGCTCCACACATACATCTTCCAACACGACGTTTAACCCTGTCGATAATTATAAACAAGACCCCTTACTCTCTGGGCTCCACACATACCTCTTCCAACACGACCTTTAACCTCTGTCTCTCTGTTTAACCCTGTCGATAATGTGTGTTTTGACACTTAAAAGCTACGGCCCTGAAGATCAAGGATGAGTCCTAAAAGGCACCATTTTCCTAGATACTGTATAGTGCTCTACTTTCGACCAGAGCCTTATGGGCATTGGTCAAAAACCTCTGCACTATATAGGAAATAGGCTGCGATTTGGAGTGTAGAACAAATCTATAGCCACAATAGTATTAAATGAATAGGTTTCATTCGTCAAGGCAAGCACTTTCAGCAGAACTAATCTCTCTCTTTCATCTATCATCTTGGTCAGAGGAATTACTGTTAATGGAACTAATCTCTCTCTTTCATCTATCATCTTGGTCAGGAGAATTACTGTTAATGGAACTAATCTCTCTCTCTCATCTATCATCTTAGTCAAGAGAATTACTGTTAATGGAACTAATCTCTCTCTCTCATCTATCATCTTAGTCAAGAGAATTACTGTTAATGGAACTAATCTCTCTCTTTCATCTATCATCTTAGTCAAGAGAATTACTGTTAATGGAACTAATCTCTCTCTTTCATCTCTCTTTCATCTATCATCTTAGTCAGGAGAATTACTGTTAATGGAACTAATCTCTCTCTCTCATCTATCATCTTAGTCAAGAGAATTACTGTTAATGGAACTAATCTCTCTCTCTCATCTATCATCTTAGTCAAGAGAATTACTGTTAATGGAACTAATCTCTCTCTTTCATCTATCATCTTAGTCAGGAGAATTACTGTTAATGGAACTAATCTCTCTCTTTCATCTCTCTTTCATCTATCATCTTAGTCAGGAGAATTACTGTTAATGGAACTAATCTCTCTCTTTCATCTATCATCTTAGTCAGGAGAATTACTGTTAATGGAACTAATCTCTCTCTTTCATAACTCTCTTTCAACTATCATCTTAGTCAGGAGAATTACTGTTAATGGAACTAATCTCTCTCTTTCATCTCTCTTTCATCTATCATCTTAGTCAGGAGAATTACTGTTAATGGAACTAATCTCTCTCTTTCATCTATCATCTTAGTCAGGAGAATTACTGTTAATGGAACTAATCTCTCTCTTTCATCTATCATCTTGTTTATTCCCAGTTCGTTGTGAATAGAGACAGAGATAGAAACAGACAGACAGAGATAGCGATAGAGACAGACAGACAGAGATAGAGACAGAGATAGACACACCGACAGAGATAGCGATAGACACAGACAGACTGAGAGAGACAGACAGACAGAGATAGCGATAGAGACAAACAGACTGAGAGAGACAGACATACAGAGATATGTAGTGAGTAGTGAGTAGAGAGATACAGACAGACAGACAGACAGAGATATGTAGTGAATAGAGAGATACAGACAGACAGACAGACAGACAGACAGACAGACAGACAGACAGACAGACAGACAGACAGACAGACAGACAGACAGACAGACAGACAGACAGACAGACAGACAGACAGACAGACAGACAGACAGAGCGCAGGCATAGGACAAACTGAGCCCTCCCAGCGCCCCGGAGACACAGTACGCAGAGCCGGCGCAGGATGTCTGGGCCGAAACGGCTCACCGGAGACCAAACGCGCTGAGCTGGCACAATCCGCCCTGGCTGGTTGCCCATTCTCGCATGGCACTTGTGGGGGGCTGGCATATATCACTCCGGGCTATGAGCGCATACTGGAGACACCGTGCGCTTCACCGCATAACACGGTGCCTGACCAGTACCACGCTGCCACGGGGAGTGGCTCAGGTCTATCGCCTCTCGTGCTGCGCTGCCTTGCCTCATATCGCCGCCTCTCAGCTTTAGCTGCCTCCAGTTCTTCTTGCGGTCAGCGATATTCCCCAGCCTGTCTCCAGGGTCCCTGTCCGTCCAGTATCTCCTCCAAAGTCCAGGAGTCCTGAACCCTCTGCTCCTCGTTACCACGCTGCTTGGTCCGTTTGTGGTGGGTAGTTCTGTAACGGTATTCGTCGTCTGAAGAAGAGGAATCATCGGACCAAAGCGCAGCGTCGTAAGTGTTCAAGTTTTTATATTTTAAACTGAACACTATGACACAATAACAAAGGGAATAACCAAAACCGTCCTGAAAGGTGCAAAACACTAACCAGACATTAACTACCCACCAAAACCCTATGGGGAAAAAGCTACCTAAGTATTGTTCCCAATCAGAGACAATGATAGTCAGCTGTCCCTGATTGAGAACCACACCCGGCCAAAACAAAGACATACAAAACCATAGAAAAAAGAACATAGAATGCCCACCCAAATCACACCCTGACCAAACCAAAATAGAGACATAAAAAGCTCTAAGGTCAGGGCGTGACAGTAGTGAATAGAGAGAGAGAGAGAGAGAGAGAGAGAGAGAGAGAGAGAGAGAGAGAGAGAGAGAGAGAGAGAGAGAGAGAGAGAGAGAGAGAGAGAGAGAGAGAGAGAGAGAGAGAGACGGACGGACAGACAGACAGACAGATGTAGTGAATAGAGAGAGAGACAGACAGACAGACAGACAGACAGACAGACAGACAGACAGACAGACAGACAGACAGACAGACAGACAGACAGACAGACAGACAGACAGACAGACAGACAGACAGACAGACAGACAGACAGACAGACAGACAGACAGACAGACTGAGAGAGACAGACAGACAGAGATAGCGATAGAGACAGACAGACAGAGATAGCGATAGAGATAGAGACAGAGATAGACACACAGACAGAGATAGCGATAGAGACACACAGACAGAGACAGAGATAGACACACAGACAGAGATAGCGATAGAGACAGACAGAGAGACAGACAGACAGAGATAGCGATAGAGACAAACAGACTGAGAGAGACAGACATACAGAGATATGTAGTGAGTAGAGAGATACAGACAGACAGACAGACAGACAGACAGACAGACAGACAGAGATATGTAGTGAATAGAGAGAGCGCAGGCATAGGACAAACTGAGCCCTCCCAGCGCCCCGGAGACACAGTACGCAGAGCCGGCGCAGGATGTCTGGGCCGAAACGGCTCACCGGAGACCAAACGCGCTGAGCTGGCACAATCCGCCCTGGCTGGTTGCCCACTCTCGCATGGCACTTGTGGGGGGCTGGCATATATCACTCCGGGCTATGAGCGCGTACTGGAGACACCGTGCGCTTCACCGCATAACACGGTGCCTGACCAGTACCACGCTGCCACGGGGAGTGGCTCAGGTCTATCGCCTCTCGTGCTGCGCTGCCTTGCCTCATATCGCCGCCTCTCAGCTTTAGCTGCCTCCAGTTCTTCTTGCGGTCAGCGATATTCCCCAGCCTGTCTCCAGGGTCCCTGTCCGTCCAGTATCTCCTCCAAAGTCCAGGAGTCCTGAACCCTCTGCTCCTCGTTACCACGCTGCTTGGTCCGTTTGTGGTGGGTAGTTCTGTAACGGTATTCGTCGTCTGAAGAAGAGGAATCATCGGACCAAAGCGCAGCGTCGTAAGTGTTCAAGTTTTTATATTTTAAACTGAACACTATGACACAATAACAAAGGGAATAACCAAAACCGTCCTGAAAGGTGCAAAACACTAACCAGACATTAACTACCCACCAAAACCCTATGGGGAAAAAGCTACCTAAGTATTGTTCCCAATCAGAGACAATGATAGTCAGCTGTCCCTGATTGAGAACCACACCCGGCCAAAACAAAGACATACAAAACCATAGAAAAAAGAACATAGAATGCCCACCCAAATCACACCCTGACCAAACCAAAATAGAGACATAAAAAGCTCTAAGGTCAGGGCGTGACAGTAGTGAATAGAGAGAGAGAGAGAGAGAGAGAGAGAGAGAGAGAGAGAGAGAGAGAGAGAGAGAGAGAGAGAGAGAGAGAGAGAGAGAGAGAGAGAGAGAGAGAGAGAGAGAGAGAGAGAGAGACGGACGGACAGACAGACAGACAGATGTAGTGAATAGACAGACAGACAGACAGACAGACAGACAGACAGACAGACAGACAGACAGACAGACAGACAGACAGACAGACAGACAGACAGACAGACAGACAGACAGACAGACAGACAGACAGACAGACAGACAGACAGACAGACAGACAGACAGACAGACAGACAGACAGACAGACGTAGTGAATAGAGAGAGAGACAGACAGACAGACAGACAGACAGACAGACAGACAGACAGACAGACAGACAGACAGACAGACAGACAGACAGACAGACAGACAGACAGACAGACAGACAGACAGAGACAGATGTAGTGAATAGAGAGAGAGATACAGACAGACAGAGACGGCCATGGAGATGCTAACAAAATGTCCTTTCTTGTCTGTGTTCCCCCTCTCCTCCTGCTCTCAGTGGATAGATGTGCGTCAGAGACCACACACAGTCCAACTAATGACACAACACCATTCTCTGTCTGCAGCCCTGTCATTCAAACACCACAGTCAGGGGACAATCGCAACAAACAACTGCAGCCTAAACAACTGTTGATGTTGGGAAAATCAACAGCCACATTGTCTTCTTAACTCAGTCACATTGTTGTTGTTTCAAATCCCTGGATGCCCCTTTAACCCTCCAAACAGCCCGCGGCAACAGAGATTTCTGTAAATTAACCTCGACTTGCGTCATGAAAGCAGAAAGATCTGGTGAGAGAGAGAGAGAGAGAGAGAGAGAGAGAGAGAGAGAGAGAGAGAGAGAGAGAGAGAGAGAGAGAGAGAGAGAGAGAGAGAGAGAGAGAGAGAGAGAGAGAGAGAGAGAGAGAGAGAGAGAGAGAGAGAGAGAGAGAGAGAGAGAGAGAGAGAGAGAGAGAGAGAGAGAGAGAGAGAGAGAGAGAGAGAGAGAGCGAGAGAGAGAGAGAGAGAGAGAGAGAGAGAGAGAGAGAGACAAACAAACAGTGAGCATAGCCTTGCTATTGAGAAAGGCCGCCGTAGGCAGACATGGCTCTCAAGAGAAGACAGGCTATGTGCTCACTGCCCACAAAATGAGGTGGAAACTGAGCTGCACTTCCTAACCTCCTGCCCAATGTATGACCATATTAGAGAGACATATTTCTCTCAGATTACACAGATTCACAAACAATTAGAAATCAACATGTGAGTCATTGAGCAGACGCTCTCATCCAGAGAGACTTACAGGAGTGAGTGGATATGTGTTCATACTGGTCTGAGACCAGCCGCCCAAACAGCTGCACAACCAAAACATTTCTGCACAAACTGTCAGAAACCATCTGCGTGCTCCTCATCCTTGTTACGTTCCCCAACATGAAAACCATCTGCGTGCTCGTCATCCTTGTTACGTTCCCCAACATGAAAACCATCTGCGTGCTCGTCATCCTTGTTACGTTCTGAGAGACTCTATGGGGGTGTCCACTTAGAGACACTATGGGGGTGTCCACTGAGAGACACTATGGGGGTGTCCACTGAGAGACACTATGGGAGTCTCCACTTAGAGACACTATGGGGGTGTCCACTGAGAGACACTATGGGGTGTCCACTGAGAAACACTATGGGGGTGTCCACTTAGAGACAATATGGGGTGTCCACTGAGAGACACTATGGGGGTGTCCACTGAGAGACACTATGGGGGTTCCACTGGAAGACACTCATGGGAGTGTCCACTGAGAGACACTATGGGAGTGTCCACGGAGAGACACTATGGGGGTGTCCACTGAGAGACACTATGGGGGTGTCCACTGAGAGACACTATGGGGGAGTCCACTGAGAGACACTATGGGGGTGTCCACTGAGAGACACTATGGGGGTGTCCACTGAGAGACACTATGGGGGTGTCCACTGAGAGACACTATGGGGGAGTCCACTGAGAGACACTATGGGGTGTCCACTGAAAGACACTATGGGGGTGTCCACTGAGAGACACTATGGGGGTGTCCACTGAGAGACACTATGGGGGAGTCCACTGAGAGACACTATGGGGGTGTCCACTGAGAGACACTATGGGGTGTCCACTGAGAGACACTATGGGGGTGTCCACTGAGAGACACTATGGGAGTGTCCACTGAGAGACACTACGGGTGTGTCCACTGAGAGACACTACGGGTGTGTCCACTGAGAGACAGAACCTAAAAGACAGTAACAATAAGACACCGCTACATTTGCCCACTAAGAGTCAAACAAAAGAAAAACCCAAACTTAAAAACAGGAAGCAAAACAAAACCCGATAAAGGCTCGTTCGTCCTCCAATAAGGAGCGTCAACTAAGAGTGACGACCCGCCACATCTCCCAAGACAACAAGAGCTCTGCTCTTGAAACACCTTCCCACTAACGAGATGGCAACCAGCACAGGTGAAACACCTTCCCACTAACGAGATGGCAACCAGCACAGGTGAAACACCTTCCCACTAACGAGGTGACACGAATCAGTGCGCCCTACGTGCTAACGAGCTCGACGTGGGGAAAGTCCAAACCGAAGGCTGGAACATCCAGGGTCTTAACAGCATCATTACTGACCCCAGTGGACTAATGCTCTCCTCTGATGACCACTGGCATGCTGGACGAGACCGCTCTTCAGGCGGGTACTGGGGGGCCATAGAGATAGTCAGCTGCTCAAAAGACCAGGCGGGTACTGGGGGGCCATAGAGATACCGTCAGCATGCATTGTGCATTTCATCGACGGCACTTTGAATGAGACGCCATGAGAACATCCTGAGGCCCGTTGTCGCGCCGTTCATCACTTTACCTTTAATTCACCAGCAGTTCACAACAAATTCCTATTTACAATGACGGCTTAGGAACAGAGGGTTAACTGCCTTGTTCAGGGGCAGAACGACAGATGTTTACCTTGTCAACTCAGGGATTCGATCTAGCAACAGGGACACACACACACACAGAGAGACACACAAACACACACAGAGACACAGACACACACACACACACACACACAGAGAGACACACACACACACACAGAGAGACACACAAACACACACAGAGACACACACAAACACACACAGAGACACAGACACACACACACACACACACAGAGACACACAAACACACATAGAGACACAGACACACACACACACAGAGAGACACACAAACACACACAGAGACACAGACACACACACACACACAGAGAGAGACACACAAACACACATAGAGACACAGACACAGACACACACACACAGAGAGACACACAAACACACATAGAGACACAGACACACACACACACACACACAGAGAGAGACACAGACACACACACAGAGACACACAAACACACATAGAGACACAGACACACACACAGAGAGACACACAAACACACATAGAGACACAGACACAGACACACACACACAGAGAGACACACAAACACACATAGAGACACAGACACACACACACACAGAGAGACACACAAACACACATAGAGACACAGACACAGACACACACACAGAGACACACACACTGGATAACACACAGACACACACACACACACACACACACAGACACACACCCACACACACACAGACACAGACACAGACACGGACAGACACACACACATAGGCAGCATGCAGACGCACACACACATACACAGTGTGAAGGCCCTCTTCACCTTGAGAAATCAGATTACAATGAAACTGGTTGTATGAGCTGCACAGAGGCTCAGAGGGAGAGACAGCAACACACAGACACGAATCCAGACACACATATGTCACACACACTGGATAACACACAGACAACAGCAAGATTGACCACCAACGCACTTTCCTGCCAGCATGAATTTACCAACTGTTGCGGGTTCAGAACCTCCCTCTCTCTCTCTCTCTCTCCACCCTCCTCTCTCTCTCTCCCTCTCTCTCTCTCTCTCTTTCTCTCTCTCTCCACCCTCCCACTCTCTCTCTCTCTACCCTCCCCTCTCTCTCTCTCTCTCTCTCTCTCTCTCTCTCTCTCTCTCTCTCTCTCTCTCTCTCTCTCTCTCTCTCTCTCTCTCTCTCTCTCTCTCTCTCTCTCTCTCTCTCTCTCTCCCCATCCCCCTCTCTCTCCCTCTCTACCCTCCCCTCGCTCTCTCTTTCTCTCCACCCCCTCTCTCGTTCCCTCTCCACCCTCCCTCTCTCTCTCTCTCCTCCTTCTCCCTCCATCCCCCTTTCCCTTTAAAACAAACAGGTAAAGAGTGCCCCTATGTGGCCAACTAAGGAACTAGCACTATTCTCATCTTAGCCCTAGCTGCCTCTTGTTTGGGGGGGGGATACCTAGTCAGGTGTACAACTGAATGCCTTCAACTGAAATGTGTCTTCCGTATTTAACCCAACCCCCCTCTGAATCAGAGAGGTACGGGGGGCTGCCTTAATCAACATCCACGTCTTCAGTGCCCAGGGGAAGAGTGGGTTAACTGCCTTGTTCAGGGGAACAGTGGGTTAACTGCCTTGTTCAGGGGAACAGTGGGTTAACTGCCTTGTTCAGGGGAACAGTGGGTTAACTGCCTTGTTCAGGGGAACAGTGGGTTAACTGCCTTGTTCAGGGGAACAGTGGGTTAACTGCCTTGTTCAGGGGAAGAGTGGGTTAACTGCCTTGTTCAGGGGAAGAGTGGGTTAACTGCCTTGTTCAGGGGAACAGTGGGTTAACTGCCTTGTTCAGGGGAACAGTGGGTTAACTGCCTTGTTCAGGGGAACAGTGGGTTAACTGCCTTGTTCAGGGGAACAGTGGGTTAACTGCCTTGTTCAGGTGTGGAATGACAGATTTGTACCTTGTCAGCTGAGGGCTTTTGATCCAGAAACCTTTCGGTCACTTGCACAACGCTCTCACCACTAGTCTTACCTGTCTCACTAACCACTAGGCTACCTGTCTCACTAACCACTAGTCTTACCTGTCTCTCTAACCACAAGACTACCTGTCTCTCTAACCACTAGTCTTACCTGTCTCTCTAACCACTAGGCTACCTGCCTCTCTAACCACTAGTCTTACCTGTCTCTCTAACCACAAGACTACCTGTCTCTCTAACCACTAGGTTACCTACCTCTCTAACCACTAGGCTACCTGCCTCTCTAACCACCAGGCTACCTGCCTCTCTAACCACTAGTCTTACCTGCCTCTCTAACCACTAGTCTTACCTGCCTCTCTAACCACTAGTCTTACCTGCCTCTCTAACCACTAGGTTACCTGCCCCTCTAACCACTAGGCTACCTGCCCCTCTAACCACTAGGCTACCTGCCCCTCTAACCACTAGGCTACCTGCCTCTCTAACCACTAGGCTGCCTGCCTCTCTAACCACTAGGCTACCTGCCTCTCTAACCAC
Source organism: Oncorhynchus gorbuscha (assembly GCF_021184085.1). Lineage (NCBI taxonomy): Eukaryota > Metazoa > Chordata > Actinopteri > Salmoniformes > Salmonidae > Oncorhynchus > Oncorhynchus gorbuscha. Next base: position 10,040 of record NW_025746332.1, read on the forward strand.
TAGGCTACCTGCCTCTCTAACCACTAGGCTACCTGCCTCTCTAACCACTAGAATACCTGCCTCTCTAACCACCAGGCTACCTGTCTCTCTAACCACCAGGCTACCTGTCTCTCTAACCACTAGGCTTACCTGTCTCTCTAACCACTAGGCTACCTGTCTCTCTAACCACTAGGCTACCTGCCTCTCTAACCACTAGGCTACCTGTCTCTCTAACCACTGGCCTACCTGCCTCTCTAACCACTAGGCTACCTGCCTCATTAACCACTAGGCTACCTGTCTCTCTAACCACTAGGCTACCTGCCTCTCTAACCACTAGGCTACCTGTCTCTCTAACCACTAGGCTACCTGTCTCTCTAATCACTAGGCTACCTGTCTCTCTAACCACTAGGCTACCTGTCTCTCTAATCACTAGGCTACCTGCCTCTCTAATCACTAGGCTACCTGTCTCTCTAACCACTAGGCTACCTGTCTCTCTAACCACTAGGCTACCTGTCTCTCTAATCACTAGGCTACCTGTCTCTCTAACCACTAGGCTACCTGTCTCTCTAATCACTAGGCTACCTGCCTCTCTAACCACTAGGCTACCTGCCTCTCTAACCACTAGGCTACCTGTCTCTCTAACCACTAGGCTACCTGTCTCTCTAACCACTAGGCTACCTGCCTCTCTAACCACTAGGCTACCTGCCTCTCTAACCACTAGGCTACCTGCCTCTCTAACCACTAGGCTACCTGCCTCTCTAACCACTAGGCTACCTGTCTCTCTAACCACTAGACTACCTGTCTCTCTAACCACTAGGCTACCTGTCTCTTTAACCACTAGGCTACCTGCCTCTCTAACCACTAGGCTACCTGCCTCTCTAACCACTAGGCTACCTGTCTCTCTAACCACTAGGCTACCTGTCTCTTTAACCACTAGGCTACCTGTCTCTCTAACCACTAGGCTACCTGTCTCTCTAACCACTAGGCTACCTGTCTCTCTAACCACTAGGCTACCTGTCTCTCTAACCACTAGGTTACCTGCCTCTCTAACCACTAGGCTACCTGTCTCTCTAACCACTAGGCTACCTGCCTCTCTAACCACTAGGCTACCTGTCTCTCTAACCACTAGGCTACCTGTCTCTCTAACCACTAGGCTACCTGCCTCTCTAACCACTAGGCTACCTGCCTCTCTAACCACTAGGCTACCTGCCTCTCTAACCACTAGAATACCTGCCTCTCTAACCACTAGGCTACCTGCCATTCTAACCACTAGGCTACCTGCCTCTCTAACCACTAGGCTACCTGCCTCTCTAACCACTAGGCTACCTGCCTCTCTAACCACTAGGCTACCTGCCATTCTAACCACTAGGCTACCTGCCTCTCTAACCACTAGGCTACCTGCCTCTCTAACCACTAGGTTACCTGCCCCTCTAACCACTAGGCTACCTGCCCCTCTAACCACTAGTCTTACCTGCCCCTCTAACCACTAGGTTACCTGCCCCTCTAACCACTAGGCTACCTGCCCCTCTAACCACTAGGCTACCTGCCCTAGGCTTACCTGTCTCTCTAACCACTAGGCTACCTGTCTCTCTAACCACCAGGCTACCTGTCTCTCTAACCACCAGGCTTACCTGTCTCTCTAACCACTAGGCTTACCTGTCTCTCTAACCACTAGGCTACCTGTCTCTCTAACCACTAGGCTACCTGCCTCTCTAACCACTAGGCTACCTGTCTCTCTAACCACTGGGCTACCTGCCTCTCTAACCACTAGGCTACCTGCCTCTCTAACCACTAGGCTACCTGCCTCATTAACCACTAGGCTACCTGTCTCTCTAACCACTAGGCTGCCTGCCTCTCTAACCACTAGGCTACCTGCCTCTCTAACCACTAGGCTACCTGCCTCTCTAACCACTAGGCTACCTGCCTCTCTAACCACTAGAATACCTGCCTCTCTAACCACTAGAATACCTGCCTCTCTAACCACCAGGCTACCTGTCTCTCTAACCACCAGGCTACCTGTCTCTCTAACCACTAGGCTTACCTGTCTCTCTAACCACTAGGCTACCTGTCTCTCTAACCACTAGGCTACCTGCCTCTCTAACCACTAGGCTACCTGTCTCTCTAACCACTAGGCTACCTGCCTCTCTAACCACTAGGCTACCTGCCTCACTAACCACTAGGCTACCTGCCTCCTCTCTAACCACTAGGCTACCTGTCTCTCTAACCACTAGGCTACCTGTCTCTAACCACTAGGCTACCTGTCTCTCTAACCACTAGGCTACCTGTCTCTCTAACCACTAGGCTACCTGCCTCTCTAACCACTAGGCTACCTGTCTCTCTAACCACTAGGCTACCTGTCTCTCTAACCACTAGGCTACCTGTCTCTCTAATCACTAGGCTACCTGTCTCTCTAACCACTAGGCTACCTGTCTCTCTAATCACTAGGCTACCTGTCTCTCTAACCACCAGGCTTACCTGTCTCTCTAACCACTAGGCTACCTGCCCCTCTAACCACTAGGCTACCTGCCCTAGGCTTACCTGTCTCTCTAACCACTAGGCTACCTGTCTCTCTAACCACCAGGCTACCTGTCTCTCTAACCACTAGGCTTACCTGTCTCTCTAACCACTAGGCTACCTGTCTCTCTAACCACTAGGCTACCTGCCTCTCTAACCACTAGGCTACCTGTCTCTCTAACCACTGGGCTACCTGCCTCTCTAACCACTAGGCTACCTGCCTCTCTAACCACTAGGCTACCTGCCTCATCTAACCACTAGGCTACCTGTCTCTCTAACCACTAGGCTACCTGCCTCTCTAACCACTAGGCTACCTGCCTCTCTAACCACTAGGCTACCTGCCTCTCTAACCACTAGGCTACCTGCTACCTGCCTCTCTAACCACTAGACCCTGCCTCTCTAACCACCAGGCTACCTGCTAACCACCAGGCTACCTGTCTCTCTAACCACTAGGCTACCTGTCTCTCTAACCACTAGGCTACCTGTCTCTAACCACTCTACCTGCTAACCACTAGGCTACCTGTCTCTCTAACCACTAGGCTACCTGCCTCTCTAACCACTAGGCTACCTGCCTCTCTAACCACTAGGCTACCTGTCTCTCTAACCACTAGGCTACCTGCCTCTCTAACCACTAGGCTACCTGTCTCTCTAACCACTAGGCTACCTGTCTCTCTAACCACTAGGCTACCTGTCTCTCTAACCACTAGGCTACCTGTCTCTCTAATCACTAGGCTACCTGCCTCTCTAACCACTAGGCTACCTGTCTCTCTAACCACTAGGCTACCTGTCTCTCTAACCACTAGGCTACCTGTCTCTCTAACCACTAGGCTACCTGTCTCTCTAACCACTAGGCTACCTGTCTCTCTAACCACTAGGCTACCTGCCTCTCTAACCACTAGGCTACCTGCCTCTCTAACCACTAGGCTACCTGTCTCTCTAACCACTAGGCTACCTGTCTCTCTAACCACTAGGCTACCTGCCTCTCTAACCACTAGGCTACCTGCCTCTCTAACCACTAACCTGCCACTAACCACTAGGCTACCTGCCTCTCTAACCACTAGGCTACCTGTCTCTCTAACCACTAGGCTACCTGTCTCTCTAACCACTAGGCTACCTGTCTCTCTAACCACTAGGCTACCTGCCTCTCTAACCACTAGGCTACCTGCTAACCACTAGGCTACCTGTCTCTCTAACCACTAGGCTACCTGTCTCTCTAACCACTAGGCTACCTGTCTCTCTAACCACTAGGCTACCTGCCTCTAACCACTAACCACTAGGCTACCTGTCTCTCTAACCACTAGGCTACCTGCCTCTCTAACCACTAGGCTACCTGCTCTCTAACCACTAGGCTACCTGCCTCTCTAACCACTAGGCTACCTGCCTCTCTAACCACTAGGCTACCTGTCTCTCTAACCACTAGGCTACCTGCCTCTCTAACCACTAGGCTACCTGCCTCTCTAACCACTAGGCTACCTGCCTCTAACCACTAGGCTACCACTGGCTACCTGCCATCTAACCACTAGGCTACCTGCCTCTCTAACCACTAGGCTACCTGCCTCTCTAGGCTAACCACTAGGCTACCTGCCTCTCTAACCACTAGGCTACCTGCCTCTCTAACCACTAGGCTACCTGCCTCTCTAACCACTAGGTTACCTGCCCCTCTAACCACTAGGCTACCTGCCCCTCTAACCACTAGTCTTACCTGCCCCTCTAACCACTAGGTTACCTGCCCCTCTAACCACTAGGCTACCTGCCCCTCTAACCACTAGGCTACCTGCCCTAGGCTTACCTGTCTCTCTAACCACTAGGCTACCTGTCTCTCTAACCACTAGGCTACCTGTCTCTCTAACCACCAGGTCTCTCTAACCACTAGGCTTACCTGTCTCTCTAACCACTAGGCTACCTGTCTCTCTAACCACTAGGCTACCTGCCTCTCTAACCACTAGGCTACCTGTCTCTCTAACCACTAGGCTACCTGCCTCTCTAACCACTAGGCTACCTGCCTCTCTAACCACTAGGCTACCTGCCTCTCTAACCACTAGGCTACCTGCCTCTCTAACCACTAGGCTACCTGCCTCTCTAACCACTAGGCTACCTGTCTCTCTAACCACTAGGCTACCTGTCTCTCTAACCACTAGGCTACCTGTCTCTCTAACCACTAGGCTACCTGTCTCTAACCACTAGGCTACTAGGCTACCTAACCACTAGGCTACCTGTCCTCTCTAACCACTAGGCTACCTGCCTCTCTAACCACTAGGCTACCTGCCTCTCTAACCACTAGGCTACCTGCCTCTCTAACCACTAGGCTACCTGCCTCTCTAACCACTAGGCTACCTGCCTCTCTAACCACTAGGCTACCTGCCTCTCTAACCACTAGGCTACCTGCCTCTCTAACCACTAGGCTACCTGTCTCTCTAACCACTAGACTACCTGTCTCTCTAACCACTAGGCTACCTGTCTCTCTAACCACTAGGCTACCTGCTCTCTAACCACTAGGCTACCTGCCTCTCTAACTAACCACTAGGCTACCTGTCTCTCTAACCACTAGGCTACCTGTCTCTCTAACCACTAGGCTACCTGTCTCTCTAACCACTAGGCTACCTGTCTCTCTAACCACTAGGCTACCTGCCTCTCTAACCACTAGGCTACCTGCCTCTCTAACCACTAGGCTACCTGCCTCTCTAACCACTAGGCTACCTGTCTCTCTAACCACTAGGCTACCTGTCTCTCTAACCACTAGGCTACCTGTCTCTCTAACCACTAGGCTACCTGTCTCTCTAACCACTAAAACCACTAGGCTAACCACTGTGTCTCTGACCACTAGGCTACCTGCTAACCACTAGGCTACCTGTCTCTCTAACCACTAGAGCCTGTCTCTCTAACCACTAGGCTACCTGTCTCTCTAACCACTAGGCTACCTGCTCTCTAACCACTAGGCTACCTGCCTCTCTAACCACTAGGCTACCTGTCTCTCTAACCACTAGACCTGTCTCTCTAACCACTAGATCTCTAACCACTAGGCTACCTGCCTCTCTAACCACTAGGCTACCTGCCTCTCTAACCACTAGGCTACCTGTCTCTCTAACCACTAGGCTACCTGCTCTCTAACCACTAGACTACCTGTCTCTCTAACCACTAGGCTACCTGTCTCTCTAACCACTAGAATGCCTCTCTAACCACTAGGCTACCTGCCTCTCTAACCACTAGGCTACCTGTCTCTCTAACCACTAGGCTACCTGTCTCTCTAACCACTACCTGTCTCTCTAACCACTAGATACCTGTCTCTCTAACCACTAGACTACCTGTCTCTCTAACCACTAGACTACCTGTCTAACCACTGGCTACCTGTCTCTCTAACCACTAGGCTACCTGCCTCTCTAACCACTAGGCTACCTGCTGCTCTAACCACTAGGCTACCTGTCTCTCTAACCACTAGACTACCTGTCTCTCTAACCACTAGGCTACCTGTCTCTCTAACCACTAGACTACCTGTCTCTCTAACCACTAGACTACCTGTCTCTCTAACCACTAGACTACCTGTCTCTCTAACCACTAGACTACCTGTCTCTCTAACCACTAGACTACCTGTCTCTCTAACCACTAGACTACCTGCTCTAACCACTAGACTACCTGCCTCTCTAACCACTAGGCTACCTGTCTCTCTAACCACTAGGCTACCTGTCTCTCTAACCACTAGGCTACCTGTCTCTCTAACCACTGCGGCTACCTGTCTCTCTAACCACTAGGCTACCTGCCTCTCTAGGCTACCTGTCTCTCTAACCACTAGGCTACCTGTCTCTCTAACCACTAGGCTACCTGTCCTCTCTAACCACTAGGCTACCTGTCTCTCTAACCACTAGACTACCTGTCTCTCTAACCACTAGACTACCTGTCTCTCTAACCACTAGGCTACCTGTCTCTCTAACCACTAGGCTACCTGCTGCTCTAACCACTAGGCTACCTGTCTCTCTAACCACTAGGCTACCTGTCTCTCTAACCACTAGGCTACCTGTCTCTCTAACCACTAGGCTACCTGTCTCTCTAACCACTAGGCTACCTGTCTCTCTAACCACTAGGCTACCTGTCTCTCTAACCACTAGACTACCTCTCTAACCACTAGACTACCTGTCTCTCTAACCACTAGGCTACCTGTCTCTAACCACTAGACTACCTGTCTCTCTAACCACTAGACTACCTGTCTCTCTAACCACTAGACTACCTGTCTCTCTAACCACTAGCACCTGTCTCTCTAACCACTAGGCTACCTGTCTCTCTAACCACTAGACTACCTGTCTCTAGACTACTGTACCTGCTCTCTAACCACTAGACTACCTGTCTCTCTAACCACTAGACTACCTGTCTCTCTAACCACTAGACTGTCTCTCTAACCTAGTACTCTCTAACCACTAGGCTACCTGTCTCTCTAACCACTAGACTACCTGCTCTCTAACCACTAACCACTGGCTACCTGTCTCTCTAACCACTAGACTACCTGTCTCTCTAACCACTAGGCTACCTGTCTCTCTAACCACTAGAGCTACCTGTCTCTCTAACCACTAGGCTACCTGTCTCTCTAACCACTAGACTACCTGCCTCTCTAACCTGCCTGTCTCTAACCACTAGTCTACCTGTCTCTCTAACCACTAGGCTACCTGTCTCTCTAACCACTAGGCTACCTGTCTCTCTAACCACTAGGCTACCTGCCTCTCTAACCACTAGGCTACCTGTCTCTCTAACCACTAGGCTACCTGTCTCTCTAACCACTAGGCTACCTGTCTCTCTAACCACTAGGCTACCTGTCTCTCTAACCACTAGACTACCTACCTCTCTAACCACTAGGCTACCTGCCTCTCTAACCACTAGACTACCTGTCTCTCTAACCACTAGGCTACCTGCCTCTCTAACCACTAGACTACCTGTCTCTCTAACCACTAGGTTACATGCCGCTTCAAGCTATTTCATCAAAACGGCTGGATTTTTTTTTTACATAAAACCGATACAATTCCATTGTTATTCTGACACCGTTAATAAAGCATCTCAGAGCTGATCTGGCATCAGGTCCCAACTGTCCATATAGTCTCATTCTGATCCTAGATCAACACTCCTACTCGGAGCCATCTCATGGTCTATCCACACATTAATAATGTGGAATGAGAATGAGATAGAGGGATATCCTGGTGTGTAAAAATGCAGTCTAGACAGCCGGCTATAAGATATTTCATTACTGAACGGGTAGAGCCTTTAAAGCTGTAGTATGTCCCTTTATGAGGCAACCCGACCAAACCCACGTAGAAATGTGAGTTATAGATCTGTCCGTCTCATTGAAAAACAAGTATAAGAAGTGGTAGATATGTTCTATGCGCGCTATTTCTATGCTTTCCTTCTTGCGCGTTTTCCTTTGGGTTTTGTACACCAGCTTCAAACAGCTGAAAATACAATATTTTGGGGGTTATTGAAATGATATCTCACGGTGGTTTAGCTGGTACGATGATCTCCACACTCTGGCTGCTTGTTTGATCAGATGTGAAATTTTGACGAACTGTTAGAATTTCAGCATCCAGGGAATGAGGGAATAATTTCTGCATATTGCACCTTTAACTCTCACTGGACGGTCAGCACCTTTAATGAGCAATAAGGTGAGAGACAGCAGAAGATATTATTGAAATGTTCTGGAGACTATGGAGATTAGTTCTTCTAGTTATATTAATCTGCTTCCTCTTTCTCCCTCTACCTCACCTGTTCTCCCTCTCTCCCTCACCTGTTCTCCCTCACCTGTTCTCCCTCTCTCTCCTCACCTCACCTGTTCTCCCTCTCTCTACCTCACCTGTTCTCCCTCTCTCTACCTCACCTGTTCTCCCTCTCTCTACCTCACCTGTTCTCCCTCTCTCTCTACTCTACCTTTTCTCTCTCTCTACCTCACCTGTTCTCCTTCTCTCTACCTCACCTGTTCTCCCTCTCTCTCCTCACCTCACCTGTTCTCCTCTCTCTCTACCTCACCTGTTCTCCTTCTCTCTACCTCACCTGTTCTCCTCTCTCTACCTCACCTGTTCTCCCTCTCTCTACCTCACATTTTCTCACCTGTTCTCCTCTCTCTACCTCACCTTTTCTCCCTCTCTCTCCTCACCTTTTTCTCCCTTCTCTCTACCTCACCTTTTCTCCTTCTCTCTACCTCACCTTTCTCCTCTACCTCTGTTCTCCATCTCCTCCACCTCACCTTTCTCCCTCTCTCTACCTCACCTTTCTCTCTCTCTACTCTCTCCCTCTCTCTCTACCTCACCTTTTCTCCCTCTCTCTACCTCACCTTTTCTCCCTCTCTCTACCTCACCTGTTCTCCCTCTCTCTACCTCACCTTTTCTCCCTCTCTCTACCTCACCTGTTCTCCCTCTCTCTACCTCACCTTTTCTCCCTCTCTCTACCCCACCTTTTCTCCTCACTCTCTCTACCTCACCTTTTCTGTTCTCCCACCTTTTCTCCCCTCACCTGTTCTCCATCTCTCTCCACCTCACCTGTTCTCCCTCTCTCTCCACCTCACCCTTTTCTCCCCTTTCTCCCTTTTCTCTCTACCTCACCTTTTCTCCCTCTCTCTCTCTACCTTTTTCTCCCTCTATCTACCTCACCTTTTCTCCCTCTCTCTACCTCACCTTTTCTCCCTCTCTCTACCTCACCTTTTCTCCCTCTTCTCCTCCTCCTCTCTCTACCTACCTTTTCTCCCTCACTACCTTTTCTCCCTCGCTACCTTTTCTCCCTCGCTACCTTTTCTCCCTCGCTACCTTTTCTCCCTTGCTCTACCCCACCTGTTCTCCCTCGCTCTACCCCACCTTTTCTCCCTCACTCTACCCCACCTTTTCTCCCTCACTCTACCCCACCTTTTCTCCCTCTCTCTACCTCACCTGTTCTCCCTCGCTCTACCCCACCTTTTCTCCCCTGCTCTACCCCACCTTTTCTCCCTCACTCTACCCCACCTTTTCTTCCTCTCTCTACCCCACCTTTTCTCCCTCTCTCTACCCCACCTTTTCTCCCTCTCTCTACCTCACCTTTTCTCCCTTACTCTACCCCACATTTTCTCCCTTGCTCTACCCCACCTTTTCTCCCTCTCTCTACCCCACCTTTTCTCCCTCAACGTTTCTCCCTTTCTCTACCTCACATTTTCTCCCTCTCTCTACCTCACCTTTTCTCCCTCAATACCCCACCTTTTCTCCCCTCTCTCTCTCTCTCCCTCCCTCTCTTTCCATCTCTCTCTCTCTCTCCCTATCCCCTTCTCTCCCCCTCCCTCTCCCTTTCTCCCTTTCCCTCTCTCTCCTTCTCTCCCGATCTCTTCTCTCTCCCTTTCCCTCTCTCTCCTTCTCTCTCTCTCTCTCCCTCCCTCCCTCTCTCTCGCCTTCTCTCCCGATCTCTTCTCTCTCTCTCTCTCTCTCTCTCTCTCTCTCTCTCTCTCTCTCTCTCAATCTCTTCTCTCACTCTCTCCCTCTTCTCTCACTCTCTCCCCCTCTTCTCTCACAATCTCTTTCTTCTCTCTCTCTCTCGATCTCTTCTCTCTCCTTCTCTCCCGATCTCTTCTCTTTCTCTTCCTCCCCCTCTCTCTCCCTCCCTCCCTCCTTCTCCCTTCTCTCTCTCTCCTTCTCTCCAAATCTCTTCTCCCTCCCTCTATCTTTCTCTCCCTCTCTCTTCTCTCTCTCTCTCCCCCTCTCCCTCTCTCTCCTTCTCTCCCAATCTCTTCTCTCCCTCCCTCTCCCTCCCTCTCTCTCCCAATCACTTCTCCCTCTCTCTCTCCCCTCTCTCTCTCTCCTTCTCTCCCCCTCTCCTTCTCTCCCCCTCTCCTTCTCTCTCCTCTCTCTCTCCTGATCTCTTCTCTCCCTCTCTCTCCCGATCTCTTCTCTCTGTCTCCATGCATTTCTTTGACTTTTAGATTTGTTTGTTTTTGGTTCAAACAGACAAATGATGGAGGTAAAGTTAGAAAACCCAACTAGATAAAAGAGTTGCCGGTAGACCAGATGACAAGAAGTTCCTTGAGAGGGAGAAAGGGGGGGGAGGGAGGGGGAGGGAGGAGGGAGGGAGGGAGGGAGGGAGGGAGGAGGAGGAGGGAGGAGGGAGGGAGGGAGGGAGGGAGGGAGGGAGGGAGGGAGGGAGGGAGAAAGTGAACATGGGTTGGAGAGATGGGGAGGTGAGACAGACAAATGTGAGAGTGTTTTGGAAAGTGGGAAAGGACAAAGAGAACAAGGAATGAGATTTGGTGGCAGTGATGGCAGAGGAGAGAAAGAGCTGTTGACTAGAAAACACTGGCTGACTGGCTGACTGACTGGCTGACTGGCTGACTGGCTTATTGACTGACTGACTGATTGACTGACTGACTGACTGACTGACTGACTGACTGACTGGCTGACTGACTGGCTGACTGGCTGATTGACTGGCTGATTGACTGACTGGCTGACTGGCTGACTGGCTGATTGACTGGCTTATTGACTGATTGACTGACTGACTGACTGACTGGCTGACTGGCTGATTGACTGGCTGATTGACTGACTGGCTGACTGGCTTATTGACTGACTGATTGACTGACTGACTGACTGACTGGCTGACTGGCTGATTGACTGGCTGATTGACTGACTGGCTGACTGGCTGATTGACTGGCTGACTGGCTGATTGACTGGCTGATTGACTGGCTGATTGACTGGCTGACTGGCTGACTGGCTGATTGACTGGCTGACTGGCTGACTGGCTGACTGATTGACTGGCTGACTGGCTGACTGGCTGACTGGCTGACTGACTGGCTGACTGGCTGATTGACTGGCTGACTGGTGATTGACTGGCTGACTGGCTGATTGACTGGCTGACTGATTGACTGGCTGACTGGCTGATTGACTGGCTGATTGACTGGCTGATTGACTGGCTGACTGGCTGATTGACTGGCTGACTGGCTGACTGACTGGCTGATTGACTGGCTGACTGGCTGATTGACTGGCTGACTGGCTGATTGACTGGCTGGTTGATTGACTGGCTGACTGGCTGATTGACTGGCTGACTGGTTGATTGACTGGCTGACTGGTTGATTGACTGGCTGACTGACTGGTTGATTGACTGGCTGACTGACTGGCTGACTGGCTGACTGACTGGCTGATGACTGGCTGACTGGCTGGCTGACTGACTGGCTGACTGACTGACTGGCTGACTGGGCTGACTGGTTGATTGACTGACTGGCTGACTGGCTTGATTGACTGACTGACTGGTTGATTGACTGGCTGACTGGCTGATTGACTGGCTGACTGACTGACTGGTTGATTGACTGGCTGACTGGCTGACTGGCTGACTGACTGGCTGACTGGCTGGCTGACTGACTGGCTGACTGGCTGATTGACTGGCTGACTGGCTGACTGACTGGCTGATTGACTGGCTGACTGGCTGACTGGCTGACTGATTGACTGGCTGACTGACTGGCTGACTGGCTGACTGGCTGGCTGACTGGCTGACTGACTGACTGGCTGATTGACTGGCTGACTGGTTGATTGACTGGCTGACTGGCTGATTGACTGGCTGGTTGATTGACTGGCTGACTGGCTGATTGACTGGCTGACTGGCTGATTGACTGGCTGATTGACTGGCTGACTGGCTGACTGGCTGACTGGCTGACTGGCTGATTGACTGGCTGACTGGTTGATTGACTGGCTGACTGGTTGATTGACTGGCTGACTGGCTGATTGACTGGCTGACTGGCTGACTGGCTGACTGACTGACTGGCTGATTGACTGGCTGACTGGTTGATTGACTGGCTGACTGGTTGATTGACTGGCTGACTGGTTGATTGACTGGCTGACTGGCTGATTGACTGGCTGACTGACTGATTGACTGGCTGACTGGCTGGCTGACTGGCTGACTGACTGGCTGACTGACTGGCTGACTGGCTGACTGGTTGATTGACTGGCTGACTGGTTGATTGACTGGCCAACTGGTTGATTGACTGGCTGACTGGCTGACTGGCTGATTGACTGGCTGACTGGCTGACTGGCTGACTGACTGGCTGACTGACTGGCTGACTGGCTGGCTGACTGGCTGACTGGCTGACTGACTGGCTGACTGGCTGACTGGCTGGCTGACTGACTGGCTGGCTGGCTGACTGACTGGCTGACTGACTGACTGGCTGACTGACTGGCTGACTGGCTGACTGGTTGATTGACTGGCTGACTGGTTGATTGACTGGCCAACTGGTTGATTGACTGGCTGACTGGCTGATTGACTGGCTGACTGGCTGACTGACTGGCTGACTGACTGGCTGACTGGCTGGCTGACTGACTGACTGGCTGACTGGCTGACTGACTGGCTGACTGGCTGGCTGACTGGCTGGCTGGCTGACTGACTGACTGGCTGACTGACTGGCTGACTGGCTGACTGACTGGCTGACTGGCTGATTGACTGGCTGACTGGCTGATTGACTGGCTGACTGGTTGATTGACTGGCCAACTGGTTGATTTACTGGCTGACTGGCTGATTGACTGGCTGACTGGCTGATTGACTGGCTGACTGGCTGATTGACTGGCTGACTGGCTGATTGACTGGCTGACTGGACTGGCTGACTGGCTGACTGACTTGTAACTGGCTGATTGACTGGCTTAGAAAAAACTGGCTGAATGTTATCTGGTCTGATTGACTGGCTGACTGGTTGATTGACTGGCTGACTGGCTGATTGACTGGCTGACTGGTTGATTGATCCTGACTGGCTGATTGACTGGCAGACTGGTTGATTGACTGGCATTCAACTGGTTGATTTACTGGCTGACTGGTTGATTGACTGGCTGACTGGCTGATTGACTGGCTGACTGGTTGATTGACTGGCTGACTGGTTGATTGACTGGCTGACTGGACGGATGGTGTGTCATGGTAGAAGTAGTTGTGAATACAGCTCACATTCTAGTTTCTAGAAAGGATAGGGTCAAAATGCAGTATCTGTCTCCCAGGATACAGGTCACACTATTCTGTCTAGAGGATACAGGTCAACATGCAGTGTGTCTGTCAGAGGATACAGGTTATTGCATAGTCTGTCTAGAGTGCAGTGATACATGCAGTAGTCTGTCTAGAGGATTCATTCATTCATTTACTATTTTCTACATTGTCAGAATGATAGTCTGAAGACATCAAAACTATGAAATAACTGGATACAGGTCAACATGCAGTAGTCTGTCTAGAGGATACAGGTCAACATGCAGTAGTCTGTCTAGAGGATACAGGTCAACATGCAGTAGTCTGTCTAGAGGATACAGGTCAACATGCAGTAGTCTGTCTAGAGGATACAGGTCAACATGCAGTAGTCTGTCTGGAGTAACCAAAAACAAAATATATTTTATATATTTCAAAGTAGCCACCCTTTTCCTTGATGATAGCTTTTCACACTCTTGGCATTCTCTCAGAATCATGAGAAATGCTTTTTCAATCTGTTTTGAAGGAGTTCCCACATATGCTGAGCGCTTGTTGGCTGCTTTCCTTCACTCTGCGGTCCAACTCATCCAAAACCATCTCAATTGGGTTAAGTTGGGTGATTGTGGAGGTCAGGTCATCTGATGCAGCACTCCATCACTCTCCTTCTTGGTCAAATAGCCCTTACGCAGCCTGGAGGTGTGTTGGGTCATTGTCCTGATGATGATAGTCCCACTAAGCACAAACCAGATGGGATGGCGTATCATTGCACAACGCTGTGGTAGCCATACTGGTTAAGTGTCCATTAAAATCTAAATAAATCACCCCCACAAAATCACACCTCCTCCTCCATGCTTCACGTTGGGAACCACACATGCGGAGATCATCCGTTCACCTACTCTGTGTCTCACAAAGACACGTCGGTTGGAACCCAAAATCTCAAATTTGGACTCATCAGACCAAAGGACAGATTTTTTACCAGTCTAATGTCCATTGTTCATATTTCTTGGCCCAAGCAAAACTCTTCTTATTGGTGTCTTTTAGTAGTGGTTTCTTGGGCATCCTCTTTTCCTCCTCCGCTTACGCTCTTCCTCCTCTGCCTCCTCTCTTCCTCCTCCTCCTCCTCCACTTCCTCTCCTTATCTCTGCCCCCTCTCTTCCTCTCCTCTCGACCTCTGCCTCCTCCTCTCCTCTCCTCTCCTCCTCTCTTCCTCCTCCACCTCCCCTTCCTCTCCTCCACCTCCTCTGCCTCCTCTCGGCCACCTCTGCCTCCTCTCTTCCTCCTCCTCCACTTCCTCTCCTCCGTCTCCTCTCTTCCTCCTCCACCTCCCCTTCCTCTCTGCCTCCACCTCCTCTGCCTCCTCTCCTCTCCACCTCTGCCGCTTTCTCTCTTCCTCCTCCTCCACTCTTCCTCTCCTCCTCTCCTCTCTTCCTCCTCCGCTTCCTCTCCTCTTCCTCTCTCCTCTCTGCCTCCTCTCTTCCTCTCCTCCTCCACCGCTTTCTCTCTTCCTCTCTGCCTCCTCTCTTCCTCTGCCTCCTCTCCTCTGCCTCCACCTCCGCCCCCTCTATTCCTCCTCCACTTCTTCTCCTCCTCACAGTAAACAAACACACAGTAGCTTGATAGAGAACCCTGGGTCAAGCCCTGTCAGAGGCTGGGTCAGGGAGAATGAGGACCCTGGGTCAAGCCCAGTCAGAGCCTTGGTCAGGGAGAATGAGGACCCTGGGTCAAGCCCAGTCAGAGGCTGGGTCAGGGAGAATGAGGACCCTGGGTCAAGCCCAGTCAGAGGCTGGATCAGGGAGATGGGGAGGACCCTGGGTCAAGCCCAGTCAGAGGCTGGGTCAGGGAGATGGAGGACCATGGGCCAAGCCAAGTCAGAGGCTGGATCAGGGAGATGGGGAGGACCATGGGTCAAGCCCAGTCAGAGGCTGGGTCAGGGAGATGGAGGACCATGGGCCAAGCCCAGTCAGAGGCTGGGTCAGGGAGATGGGGAGGACCCTGGGTTAAGCCCAGTCAGAGGCTGGATCAGGGAGATGGGGAGGCCCCTGGGTCAAGCCCGGTCAGAAGCTGGGTCAGGGAGATGGAGGACCATGGGCCAAGCCCAGTCAGAGGCTAGGTCAGGGAGATGGGGAGGACCCTGGGTCAAACCCAGTCAGAGGCTGGGTCAGGGAGATGGGGAGGACCCTGGGTCAAGCCCAGTCAAAGGCTGGGTCAGGGAGATGGGGAGGACCTGGGTCAAGCCCAGTCAGAGGCTGGATCAGGGAGATGGGGAGGACCCTGGGTCAAACCCAGTCAGAGGCTGGGTCAGGGAGATGGAGGACCATGGGCCAAGCCCAGTCAGAGGCTGGATCAGGGAGATGGACACTGGGTCAAGCCCAGTCAGAGGCTGGATCAGGGAGATGGAGGACCCTGGGTCAAACCCAGTCAGAGGCTGGATCAGGGAGATGGAGGACCCTGGGTCAAACCCAGTCAGAGGCTGGGTCAGGGAGATGGGGAGGATCCTGGGTTAAGCCCAGTCAGAGGCTGGATCAGGGAGATGGGGAGGACCCTGGGTCAAGCCCAGTCAGAGGCTGGATCAGGGAGATGGAGGACCCTGGGGCAAGCCCAGTCAGAGGCTGGGTCAAGCAGATGGAGGACCCTGGGGCAAGCCCAGTCAGAGGCTGGGTCAGGGAGATGGAGGACCCTGGGTCAGGGAGATGGAGGACCCTGGATCAGGGAGATGGAGGACCCTGGATCAGGGAGATGGAGGACCCTGGGTCAAGCCCAGTCAGAGGCTGGGTCAGGGAGATGGAGGACCCTGGGTCAAGCCCAGTCAGAGGCTGGATCAGGGAGATGGAGGACCCTGGGTCAAACCCAGTCAGAGGCTGGATCAGGGAGATGGAGGACCCTGGGTCAAACCCAGTCAGAGGCTGGGTCAGGGAGATGGGGAGGATCCTGGGTTAAGCCCAGTCAGAGGCTGGATCAGGGAGATGGGGAGGACCCTGGGTCAAGCCCAGTCAGAGGCTGGATCAGGGAGATGGAGGACCCTGGGGCAAGCCCAGTCAGAGGCTGGGTCAAGCAGATGGAGGACCCTGGGGCAAGCCCAGTCAGAGGCTGGGTCAGGGAGATGGAGGACCCTGGGTCAGGGAGATGGAGGACCCTGGATCAGGGAGATGGAGGACCCTGGATCAGGGAGATGGAGGACCCTGGGTCAAGCCCAGTCAGAGGCTGGGTCAGGGAGATGGAGGACCCTGGGTCAAGCCCAGTCAGAGGCTGGGTCAGGGAGATGGAGGACCCTGGGGCAAGCCCAGTCAGAGGCTGGGTCAGGGAGATGAAGGACCCTGGGTCAAGCCCAGTCAGAGGCTGGGTCAAGGAGATGGAGGACCCTGGGGATACCAGGTCAGATGCAGTAGTCTGTCTAGAGGATCTAGGTCTACATGCAGTTGTCTGTCTGGAGGATATCCTCTAGACTCTAGAGGATACAGGTCAACATGCAGTAGTCTGTCTAGAGGATACAGGTCAACATGCAGTAGTCTGTCTAGAGGATACAGGTCAACATGCAGTAGTCTGTCTAGAGGATACAGGTCAACATGCAGTAGTCTGTCTAGAGGATACAGGTCAACATGCAGTTGTCTGTCTGGAGGATACAGGTCAACATGCAGTAGTCTGTCTAGAGGACACAGGTCAACATGCAGTAGTCTGTCTAGAGGATACACAGGTCAACATGCAGTAGTCTGTCTAGAGGACACAAGTCAACATGCAGTAGTCTGTCTAGAGGACACAGGTCAACATGCAGTAGTCTGTCTGGAGGAAAGTGGAAAAGAACAGAATGTTCTGAGCTCTAATGTTATCCCCTTCTGCCCCTCCTCTTGCCTCTCTTCCTCCTTCACTTCCACTCTCCTCTTCCTCCTTCTCCTCTTTTCCTCCTCTGCTTCTGCTCTTCCTCCTCTAACTCCTCGCAGTAAACAAACACACAGCAGCTTGACTGTCGGTCCTGGCTGATTGTCCTTGGGTCACGGTTTAATACTGGATCCTGGCCTGTCAGTCCTGGCTGATTGTCCTTGGGTCATGGTTTAATACTGGATCCTGGCCTCAGTTCTGGCTGATTGTCCTTGGGTCATGGTTTAATACTGGATCCTGGCCTGTCAGTCCTGGCTGATTGTCCTTGGGTCATGGTTTAATACTGGATCCTGACCTGTCAGTCCTGGCTGATTACACTTGGGTCATGGTTTAATACTGGATCCTGGCCTGTCAGTCCTGGCTGATTGTCCTTGGGTCATGGTTTAATACTGGATCCTGACCTGTCAGTCCTGGCTGATTACACTTGGGTCATGGTTTAATACTGGATCCTGGCCTGTCAGTCCTGGCTGATTGTCCTTGGGTCATGGTTTAATACTGGATCCTGGCCTGTCAGTCCTGGCTGATTGTCCTTGGGTCATGGTTTAATACTGGATCCTGGCCTGTCAGTCCTGGCTGATTGTCCTTGGGTCATGGTTTAATACTGGATCCTGGCCTGTCAGTCCTGGCTGATTGTCCTTGGGTCATGGTTTAATACTGGATCCTGGCCTGTCAGTCCTGGCTGATTGTCCTTGGGTCATGGTTTAATACTGGATCCTGGCCTGTCAGTCCTGGCTGATTGTCCTTGGGTCATGGTTTAATACTGGATCCTGGCCTGTCAGTCCTGGCTGATTGTCCTTGGGTCATGGTTTAATACTGGATCCTGGCCTGTCAGTCCTGGCTGATTACACTTGGGTCATGGTTTAATACTGGATCCTGGCCTGTCAGTCCTGGCTGATTGTCCTTGGGTCATGGTTTAATACTGGATCCTGGCCTGTCAGTCCTGGCTGATTGTCCTTGGGTCATGGTTTAATACTGGATCCTGGCCTGTCAGTCCTGGCTGATTGTCCTTGGGTCATGGTTTAATACTGGATCCTGGCCTGTCAGTCCTGGCTGATTGTCCTTGGGTCATGGCTTAATACTGGATCCTGGCCCGGGAAAACTGTTCTGTGTGTTTACTTGTGGATCATAGGAGGTCCCAAATGGCACCCTATTGCCTAATACTCTGGTCAGAAGTAAAGTACTATATCAGTGGAGGCTGCTGAGGGGAGGACGGCTCATAATAGTGTCTGGGAGAGAATGGAATGGCATCACACACATAGAAACCATGTGTTTTATAGCATTACCACGAGCCTGTCTTCCCACAACTAAGATGCCACCAACCTCCTGTGCTATAAAGGGAACATGGTGCCATTTGAGATGCTAGGTGCTTTATGAAACACAAGGGTGATGAAACATACAGCTAGAGGTAGTAAACTAGGGAGAGGAGGCTGTGTTGGAGCACAAGGGTGATTTAACACACAGCTAGAGGTAGTAAACTAGGGAAAGGAGGCTGTGTTGGAGCACAAGGGTGATGAAACACACAGGTAGAGGAAGTAAACTAGGAAGAGGAGGCTGTGTTGGAGCACAAGGGTGATGAAACACACAGCTAGAGGTAGTTAACCAGGGGAGAGGAGGCTGTGTTGGAGCACAAGGGTGATGAAACACCCAGGTAGAGGTAGTAAACTAGGGAGAGGAGGCTGTGTTGGAGCACAAGGGTGATTAAACACACAGGTAGAGGTGGTAAACCAGAGGGAGAGGAGGCTGTGTTGGAGCACAAGGGTGATGAAACATACAGCTAGAGGTAGTAAACTAGGGAAAGGAGGCTGTGTTGGAGCACAAGGGTGATGAAACACACAGCTAGAGGTAGTTAAACTAGAGGGAGAGGAGGCTGTGTTGGAGCACAAGGTTGATTAAACACACAGCTAGAGGTAGTAAACTAGGGGAAGGAGGCTGTGTTGGATCACAAGGGTGATGAAACACACAGCTAGAGGTAGTAAACTAGGGAAAGGAGGCTGTGTTGGAGCACAAGGGTGATGAAACACACAGCTAGAGGTAGTAAACTAGGGAGAGGAGGCTGTGTTGGAGCACAAGGGTGATGAAACACACAGCTAGAGGTAGTAAACTAGGGAGAGGAGGCTGTGTACCCAATAGAGTAGGGTTTCCCCACTGGGTGCACGTTTAGTTTTTTTCCCAGCACTACACAGCTTATTCAAATCATTAAAGCTTGATGTGAGTTGGTTATTTGAATCAGTTGTGTATTGCTGGGGAAAACCCCCAAAACGAGCACCAAGGAGGGGACCCAAGGACCGAGTTCAGAAACCCTGTGATAGAGGACTAATGCCTTGATCACACTGAGCGCATATTAGTACGAAGCATCATCTGGATATGTGTGCAACAAAAGTTCAACATTCACCTTCTGCTACCATTTCTGTCAAGCCGTCAACGCCTACGTCACCGTGCGCGCAACAAAGAACGCACTGCAAGGCAAACGCAACGTTCCATTGGACACGAGGGTACTTACAGTGTACTAAAACATGCCTAACACTGTCGGTGTGATCAAGGCGGAAGCAAATTCAACTAAAACCCATGCAGTATTTATTTTTAGGGATTTTAAAATGTAATTGTATTCCTTGACTTTTCACAAGTACCACGATAAGCGTTTTATATGGTTGCCAGTGTAAAGAGAGTAATGTTACTTTCAGAATCAGAAGTGGTTACAGAACCTCTGTACTAAGTGACACCCAAACCTGCTTGGCAGCTCTTTCTGTTATTATGAAAGGAGAAGCGGAGTCCCTAGTTACGAAAGAGTCCTTTTTCTGAAGCTGGAGACATTAGGTGTCGCCTTTTGCCCAATCTCATACGGCTCAAGACTACCAAAGAGAAATTAACATCGTTTTTGAATATCTTTTAACTGGTAATTTGATTTGCGACATGTACGTACACAGGGAGATGAACAGTGATTACCCCACAGGTGGGCAAAGCCCCGGTGAAAAAGAGACGGAACCACCACCTGCAAACGCTGCAATCGCCATGTATCATCAAAGTCCTGCGGCGTCACGACTGTCAAGTAGTTTACTGACGCTGCCTAAAGAGTTACCGGCTTTCTGTGCGTCCAACCACGGCATGCTCGTGATGAACCCGGAGTTGCTGAATTCACGTGCCGGTTCTCCTTATTATTCGGAGACACACATCGATAATCTTAACAATAAACGGAAGAAACCTGCGATCAAAACAAGGCAGGAACGCTTCGCAGGTTCCGGAACCGGTGAGTTGGTTTTGTAACAATGTTACAGCACAATCACTCAACGAGTCAGAAAAATGGTGTCTCTACTTTTATCGATCCAAGACTTAAGGCTAAAGTTTGAAATGTTCTCTTACTGATTTAAAGATGGGCATCTTGTAAAGATGTAACTTAGATATCGTAGCAAATTCGGGGGTGGCCCCGATTGGGACTCGAAATCTGGTCAAATCAAACGTAACGTAAACGTTACGTAAAGAGGTCCAAACCTCTTGACGAGGTCGTTAAGTGTTGGGTTCATGTCACTACAATGTAGTTAATTGCGCTGTTGAGAGAAGCGAAGCTGGTAACATTTCTTTGGTCTGACACTACTCTAAAAGCATCATTAGAAAATGCAACAAAGTTATGATTCATGTCCAGTGGTATTGTATCAGGGGTAATCTCGTTTAAACTATAAGAGTATTATATATACATAAATGCCTCCATGTATGCAAGCATGTTTGTTCCACAAATTCCAAACGTCATTCCAATCATTTAACCCCCAAAGCGCTTGCATCACTTCAAAGGCTCTCCTCCGCCTTTCACACGGCAACTGCAGGCTTTTGCTCCAGCCCTACTCTAACACCAGGAGCTGGGTTCATAAATATGGGTCAGGTATGTTAGAGAAGGAGAAACAGCAGACATCCATCCAGCACAGCCTCTGATTTGAAAAGGCTACTCCTGGTTCTCTATCTCACCTTTGCGTGTGGAGGCTTTTGCTCTGGCCCTGCGCCAACATTCCTGAACGGTCATTTACAGAGCTGCTGTTTCTCCCGTTCACCACTAGGTGGCAGTAGAACCCATGTTTTCACACTGACTCATTCCAATGACCTTGTAGTGCAGCTGTTGAAAAGCACAGCGCTACCACGCTTCTCCACACGGTTACACACACATACTGGACACACACAGCACGGTAGGAGTAAGAAACGCACACACAGTGAATCTGCTGAGGATACGATCGCTCCAGTCTGGTAAGTTAACGTTTTCAGCAGTAGCCTGTCTACCAGGATTCTAACCATGTTTTAAAGAACGTTTTCAACAGTAGCCTGTCTACCAGGATTCTAACCATGTTTTAAAGAACGTTTCAACAGTTTCTCAGGACTAACCATGTTTTAAAGAACCAACAGTAGCCTCTACCAGGATTCTAACCATGTTTTAAAGAACGTTTCAACAGTAGCCTGTCTACCAGGATTCTAACCATGTTTTAAAGAACGTTTTCAACAGTAGCCTGTCTACCAGGATTCTAACCATGTTTTAAAAAACGTTTTCAACAGTAGCCTGTCTACCAGGATTCTAACCATGTTTTAAAGTTGAACCTCTTCTACTGTTGGTCCGTTGCTCAACTCTTTCATTTCTCAATCTTTTTCATGGCTCTGGAACAGTTATGTAATAACACCCTACACTCAAGCAAACTGTTTTATTCTCTCTCTCTCTCTCTGGGGATTGTGGGTAAGATTGTTGTATGTTGTTTGATGTACAGTGGTTTGTCAAAGTATTCACCCCCCTTGACATTTTTAATATTTTGTTGCCTTATAACCTGGAATTAAAATAGGTTTTGGGGGAGGGTTGTAAAATCACACAACATGCCTACCACTTTGAAGATGCAAAATATTTTTTTGTGAAAGAAATAAGACAAAAACTGAACTGGAGCGTGCCTCCCCCAAAGTCAATACTCTGTTTAGCCTCCTTTTCCAGCTGACAGTCTCTTAGGGTTTGTCTCTATAAGCTTGGCACATCGAGCCACTGGGGTTTCTGTCCATTCTTCAAGGAAAAACTGCTCCAGCTCCTTCAAGTTGGATGGGTTCCGCTCGTGTACAACAATCTTTAAGTCATACCACAGATTCTCAATTGGATTAACCTCTCTGAACCATCCATCCCGGATCAGGGATCATTGTCATCAGCAACGCTGAATAGCATAGCGCCACAGTCAAATAATATTACTAGAAAATATTCATGAAATCACAAGTGCAATATTGCAAAACACAGCTTAGCCTTTTGTTAATCCACCTGTCGTCTCAGATTTTGAAGTGATGCTTTACAGCGAAAGCAATACAAGCGTTTGTGTAAGTTTATCGATCGCTCAACAAAACAATAAGTACACTTAGCATCAGGTAACTTGGTCACAAATCAGAAAAGCAGAAATTAAATTAATCGTTTTCCTTTGATGCTCTTCGGATGTTTTCACTCACGAGACTCCCAGTTAGAAAACAAATGTTTTGTTCCATAAAGATATTTTTTATATCCAAATACCTCTGTTAGTTTGGTGCGTTATCCCAGGAATCCACCGGAAAGAGCGGTCACGACAACGCAGACGAATTCCAAATTATATCCATAATGTCCTCAAACATGTCAAACTTTTTTATAATCAATCCTCAGGGTGTTTTTCAAATATCTATTCGATAATATATCAACCGGGACAGTTGGCTTTTCACTAGGACCGGGAGTAACAATGGCCGCCTTTCTCTTTTGCGCACAACTCACTCTGAGAGCCCCCACCTATCCACTAACGCAATGTGGTCGTTCACTCTCATTCTTCAAAATAAAAGCCTGAAACTATGTCTACAGGCTGTTGACACCTTAGGGAAGCCATAGAATCTGGTTGATATCCCTTTAAATTGGCAATAGGGATGCATAACAACAGAGGTTTCAAAAACAGGGGCTCTTCCTGGTTTGATTTTCCTCAGGTTTTAGCCTGCAATATCAGTTCTGTTTAACTCACAGACAAAATTTTGACAGTTTTGGAAACTTTAGAGTGTTTTCTATCCTAATCTGTCAATTATATGCATATTCTAACATCTGGTCCTGAGAAATAGGCCGTTTACTTTGGGAACGTTATTTTTCCAAACATTTGCCCCCTAGCCAAACTGCACTGGGCCTTTGACAAACTGCACTGGGCCTTTAACAAACTGCACTGGGCCTTTAAAAATAGTGCCCCAAACTGCACTGGGGCAAACTGCACTGGGGCCTTTAACAAACTGCACTGGGGCCTTCGACAAACTGCACTGGGGCCTTCGACAAACTGCACTGGGGCCTTTGACAAACTGCACTGGGGCCTTTGACAAACTGCACTGGGGCCTTTGACAAACTGCACTGGGGCCTTTGACAAACTGCACTGGGGCCTTTGACAAACTGCACAAACTGCACTGGGGCCTTTGACAAACTGCACTGGGGCCTTTGACAAACTGCACTGGGGCCTTTGACAAACTGCACTGGGGCCTTTGACAAACTGCACTGCCTTTGACAAACTGCACTGGGGCCTTTGACAAACTGCACTGGGGCCTTTGACAAACTGCACTGGGGCCTTTGACAAACTGCACTGGGGCCTTTGACAAACTGCACTGGGGCCTTTGACAAACTGCACTGGGGCCTTTGACAAACTGCACTGGGGCCTTTGACAAACTGCACTGGGGCCTTCGACAAACCGCACTGGGGCCTTTGACAAACTGCACTGGGGCCTTTGACAAACTTGTTGCCCTACACCTTCCTTCAACATGCTCCTACACTTTCCTAAGAAGTGTAGGCCTGCGTGTTGCTACCAGACTCCTGCGTGTTGCTACCAGACTCCTGCGTGTTGCTACCAGACTCCTGCGTGTTGCTACCAGACTCCTGCGTGTTGCTACCAGACTCCTGCGTGTTGCTACCAGACTCCTGCGTGTTGCTACCAGACTCCTGCGTGTTGCTACCAGACTGTTTGCTACCAGACTCCTGCGTGTTGCTACCAGACTCCTGCGTGTTGCTACCAGACTCCTGCTCCTGTGTTGCTACCAGACTCCTGCGTGTTGCTACCAGACTCCTGCGTGTTGCTACCAGACTCCTGCGTGTTGCTACCAGACTCCTGCGTGTTGCTACCAGACTCCTGCGTGTTGCTACCAGACTCCTGCGTGTTGCTACCAGACTCCTGCGTGTTGCTACCAGACTCCTGCGTGTTGCTACCAGACTCCTGCGTGTTGCTACCAGACTCCTGCGTGTTGCTACCAGACTCCTGCGTGTTGCTACCAGACTCTTTCAGACCTGTGTCTGTTCATGGCAGAACTGACATACCCCTTGGGGGTGGTTTCCTGGATAGTGATTAGGCGTTGGATTAAAAAGCAAGCTCATTAGAGAATCCCAATTGAAAGTGCTTTTTAGTCCAGGACTAGGCTTTATCAGTGTCCTGGAAACCGCCACATTTAATTTAGTTTTCTAGAGATGGATAGATGGAACCCATTAGTGGCAACACTGTTGTAGGCTCTGCCCCTTTATGGTGCGGCCGACCTAACTAACTTACTTCATCATTTTAGCCACGAGATTGTAGAATGGTGGTGTGTGTTTGATTTCAGAAGACATTCCCAGCGGGGTTCTATTCTGGAGTTCTACAGACGGAGCCGGAATGTTTTGTAGACAATGGATGGAACAGCTTAGACGTCCTTCTTAAAATGGCATCCCGTTCTCTGTAGGGATGAGACCTGGTGTGAGATGGATGGACCTGCTACGACCTCGAGGTTGTATGATTGTAGAGTGGCTTTGGGAACTGTTGAGTATCTCACATCACGTGTCATTACAAAAAACATTGAGTTCTGTGTGGGCAGTCAAGCAGTATCAGTGTTAACCATCATTTATATAGCCAGCCAATGTGGTCCTAAGGGTCTAGTCTAGCTATATCTAGGGCCTAGTGGAATAGATGGGTCTAGTCTAGCTGTATCTAGGGTCTAGTGGTATAGATGGGTCTAGTCTAGTTATATCTAGGGCCTAGTGGAATAGATGGGTCTAGTCTAGCTGTATCTAGGGTCTAGTGGTATAGATGGGTCTAGTCTAGTTATATCTAGGGCCTAGTGGAATAGATGGGTCTAGTCTAGCTGTATCTAGGGCCTAGTGGAATATATGGGTCTAGTCTAGTGGTATAGATGGGTCTAGTCTAGTGGTATAGATGGGTCTAGTCTAGTGGTATAGATGGGTCTAGTGGTGTAGTCTAGCTATATCTAGGGTCTAGTGGAATAGATGGGTCTAGTCTAGCTATATCTAGGGCCTAGTGGAATAGATGGGTCTAGTCTAGCTGTATCTAGGGCCTAGTGGAATAGATGGGTCTAGTCTAGCTATATCTAGGGTCTAGTGGAATAGATGGGTCTAGTCTAGCTGTATCTAGGGTCTAGTGGTATAGATGGGTCTAGTCTAGCTATATCTAGGGTCTAGTGGAATAGATGGGTCTAGTCTAGCTGTATCTAGGGTCTAGTGGTATAGATGGGTCTAGTCTAGTTATATCTAGGGCCTAGTGGAATAGATGGGTCTAGTCTAGCTGTATCTAGGGCCTAGTGGAATAGATGGGTCTAGTCTAGCTGTATCTAGGGCCTAGTGGAATAGATGGGTCTAGTCTAGCTGTATCTAGGGTCTAGTGGTATAGATGGGTCTAGTCTAGCTATATCTAGGGTCTAGTGGTATAGATGGGTCTAGTCTAGTGGTATAGATGGGTCTAGTCTAGTTATATCTAGGGCCTAGTGGAATAGATGGGTCTAGTCTAGTGGTATAGATGGGTCTAGTCTAGTGGTATAGATGGGTCTAGTCTAGTGGTATAGATGGGTCTAGTGGTGTAGTCTAGCTATATCTAGGGTCTAGTGGAATAGATGGGTCTAGTCTAGCTATATCTAGGGCCTAGTGGAATAGATGGGTCTAGTCTAGTGGTATAGATGGGTCTAGTCTAGTGGTATAGATGGGTCTAGTGGTGTAGTCTAGCTATATCTAGGGTCTAGTGGAATAGATGGGTCTAGTCTAGTGGTATAGATGGGTCTAGTCTAGTGGTATAGATGGGTCTAGTGGTGTAGTCTAGCTATATCTAGGGTCTAGTGGAATAGATGGGTCTAGTCTAGCTATATCTAGGGTCTAGTGGTATAGATGGGTCTAGTCTAGTGGTATAGATGGGTCTAGTGGTGTAGTCTAGCTATATCTAGGGCCTAGTGGAATAGATGGGTCTAGTCTAGCTATATCTAGGGTCTAGTGGTATAGATGGGTCTAGTCTAGTGGTATAGATGGGTCTAGTGGTGTAGTCTAGTTATATCTAGGGCCTAGTGGTATAGATGGGTCTAGTCTAGTGGTATAGATGGGTCTAGTGGTGTAGTCTAGCTATATCTAGGGCCTAGTGGAATAGATGGGTCTAGTCTAGCTATATCTAGGGTCTAGTGGTATAGATGGGTCTAGTCTAGTGGTATAGATGGGTCTAGTGGTGTAGTCTAGTTATATCTAGGGCCTAGTGGTATAGATGGGTCTAGTCTAGTGGTATAGATGGGTCTAGTGGTGTAGTCTAGTTATATCTAGGGCCTAGTGGTATAGATGGGTCTAGTCTAGCTATATCTAGGGTCTAGTGGTATAGATGGGTCTAGTCTAGCTATATCTAGGGTCTAGTGGTATAGATGAGTCTAGTCTAGCTATATCTAGGGTCTAGTGGTATAGATGGGTCTAGTCTAGTGGTATAGATGGGTCTAGTGATGTAGTCTAGCTATATCTAGGTCCTAGTGGTATAGATGGGTCTAGTCTAGTGGTATAGATGGGTCTAGTCTAGTGGTATAGATGGGTCTAGTCTAGTGGTATAGATGGGTCTAGTCTAGTGGTATAGATGGGTCTAGTCTAGTGGTATAGATGGGTCTAGTGATGTAGTCTAGCTATATCTAGGTCCTAGTGGTATAGATGGGTCTAGTCTAGCTATATCTAGGTCTAGTGGTATAGATGGGTCTAGTCTAGCTATATCTAGGGTCTAGTGGTATAGATGAGTCTAGTCTAGCTATATCTAGGGTCTAGTGGTATAGATGGGTCTAGTCTAGCTATATCTAGGGTCTAGTGGTATAGATGGGTCTAGTCTAGCTATATCTAGGGTCTAGTGGTATAGATGGGTGTAGTCTAGCTATATCTAGGTCCTAGTGGCATAGATGGGTCTAGTCTAGTGGTATAGATGGGTCTAGTCTAGCTATATCTAGGTCCTAGTGGTATAGATGGGTCTAGTCTAGCTATATCTAGGTCCTAGTGGTATAGATGGGTCTAGTCTAGCTATATCTAGGTCCTAGTGGCATAGATGGGTCTAGTCTAGCTATATCTAGGGTCTAGTGGTATAGATGGGTCTAGTCTAGTGGTATAGATGGGTCTAGTCTAGTGGTATAGATGGGTGTAGTCTAGTTATATCTAGGTCCTAGTGGTATAGATGGGTGTAGTCTAGCTATATCTAGGGCCTAGTGGTATAGATGGGTCTAGTCTAGCTATATCTAGGGCCTAGTGGTATAGATGGGTGTAGTCTAGTTATATCTAGGGCCTAGTGGTATAGATGGGTGTAGTCTAGTTATATCTAGGGTCTAGTGGTATAGATGGGTGTAGTCTAGTTATATCTAGGGTCTAGTGGTATAGATGGGTGTAGTCTAGTGGTATAGATGGGTCTAGTGGTATAGATGGGTGTAGTCTAGCTGTATCTAGGGCCTAGTGGTATAGATGGGTCTAGTGGTATAGATGGGTGTAGTCTAGTGGTATAGATGGGTCTAGTGGTATAGATGGGTGTAGTCTAGTGGTATAGATGGGTGTAGTCTAGTGGTATAGATGGGTCTAGTGGTATAGATGGGTGTAGTCTAGCTGTATCTAGGGCCTAGTGGTATAGATGGGTGTAGTCTAGTTATATCTAGGGCCTAGTGGTATAGATGGGTGTAGTCTAGTTATATCTAGGGCCTAGTGGTATAGATGGGTGTAGTCTAGTTATATCTAGGGCCTAGTGGTATAGATGGGTGTAGTCTAGTTATATCTAGGGCATAGTGGTATAGATGGGTGTAGTCTAGTTATATCTAGGGCCTAGTGGTATAGATGGGTGTAGTCTAGTTGTATAGCTGGGTGTAGTCTAGTGGTATAGATCGGTGTAGTCTAGTTAGATGGGTCTAGTTATATCTAGAGGAAAAGGGGGGATTCTTGCAAGCTGAAGAAAACCATCCCAACAGTGAAGCACGGGGTGGCAGCATCATGTTGTGGGGGTGGCAGCATCATGTTGTGGGGGTGGCAGCATCATGTTGTGGGGGTGGCAGCATCATGTTGTGGGGGTGGCAGCATCATGTTGTGGGGGTGGCAGCATCATGTTGTGGGGGTGGCAGCATCATGTTGTGGGGGTGGCCAGCATCATGTTGTGGGGGTGGCCAGCATCATGTTGTGGGGGTGGCAGCATCATGTTGTGGGGGTGGCAGCATCATGTTGTGGGGTGGCAGCATCATGTTGCGGGGGTGGCAGCATCATGTTGCGGGGGTGGCAGCATCATGTTGCGGGGGTGCTGCTGCAGGAGGGACTGGTGCACCTCACAAAATAGTTGGCATCAAGAGGTAGGAAAATTATGTGGATATATTGAAGCAACATCTCAAGACATCAGTCAGGAAGTTAAAGCTGGGTCGCAAATGGGTCTCCAAATGGACAATGACCCCAAGCATACTTCCAAAGTTGTGGCAAAATGGCTTAAGGACAACAAAGTCAAGGTATTGGAGTGGCCATCACAAAGTCCTGACCTCAATCCTATAGAAAATATGTGGGCAGAATGGAAAAAGCGTGTGCGAGAAAGGAGGCCTACAAACCTGACTCAGTTACACCAGCTCTGTCAGAAGGGATGGGCCAAAATTCACCCAACTTATTGTGGGAAGCTTGTGGAAGGCTACCCGAAACGTTTGACCCAAGTTAAACAATTTAAAGGCAATGCTACCAAATACTAATTGAGGGTATGTAAACTTCTGACCCACTGGGAATGTGATGAAAGAAATACAAGCTGAAATAAATAATTCTCTCATACTATTATTCTGACATTTCACATTCTTAAAATAAGGTGGTGATCCTAACTGACCTAAAACAGGGAATGTTTACTGGGATTAAATATCAGGAATTGTGAAAAACGTATTTGGCTAAGGTGTATGTAAACCTCCGACTTCAACTGGTTGTGTGTGTGTTATATATATATATGAGTTAATCGGTCTATTAATTTCTACAATTTGGCCCAGTGGTATAGAAATGACATGAGCAGGTAAGCCAGTGGAAAGTTGTCTGGCATTTAAGTGAAGGACACACTGGTATGTACTCTCTCTCACACACACACAGTACACACATAGTACACACACACACACAGTACACACATAGTACACACACACACAGTACACACACACACCGTCTCAGAGAGATGTTCACTCAGACAGTGTCACTTTATCCGTGCGTGACACATTGACATTTCCACCCTGGCAGTGTACTGTGTTCCATCCCCTCTGCTTCTCTGATCTGCCCTTCTCTCTGTCTGTCTACTGCTCTGATCTATCCTTCTCTCTCTCTGTCTGTCTACTGCTCTGATCTATCCTTCTCTCTCTCTGTCTGTCTACTGCTCTGATCTATCCTTCTCTCTCTCTGTCTACTGCTCTGATCTATCCTTCTCTCTCTCTGTCTACTGCTCTGATCTATCCTTCTCTCTGTCTGTCTACTGCTCTGATCTATCCTTCTCTCTCTCTGTCTACTGCTCTGATCTATCCTTCTCTCTGTCTGTCTACTGCTCTGATCTATCCTTCTCTCTGTCTGTCTACTGCTCTGATCTATCCTTCTCTCTCTGTCTGTCTACTGCTCTGATCTATCCTTCTCTCTCTCTGTCTGTCTACTGCTCTGATCTATCCTTCTCTCTCTCTGTCTGTCTACTGCTCTGATCTATCCTTCTCTCTCTCTCTGTCTGTCTACTGCTCTGATCTATCCTTCTCTCTCTCTCTCTCTGTCTACTGCTCTGATCTATCCTTCTCTCTCTCTCTCTCTGTCTACTGCTCTGATCTATCCTTCTCTCTCTCTCTCTGTCTACTGCTCTGATCTATCCTTCTCTCTCTCTCTCTCTGTCTACTGCTCTGATCTATCCTTCTCTCTCTCTGTCTACTGCTCTG
This sequence comes from Oncorhynchus gorbuscha, assembly GCF_021184085.1. Classification (NCBI taxonomy): domain Eukaryota; kingdom Metazoa; phylum Chordata; class Actinopteri; order Salmoniformes; family Salmonidae; genus Oncorhynchus; species Oncorhynchus gorbuscha. The sequence continues at coordinate 40,448 of NW_025746332.1, forward strand.
ATCTATCCTTCTCTCTCTCTCTGTCTCTCTCTCTCTGTCTACTGCTCTGATCTATCCTTCTCTCTGTCTGTCTACTGCTCTGATCTATCCTTCTCTCTCTCTGTCTACTGCTCTGATCTATCCTTCTCTCTCTCTCTGTCTCTCTCTCTCTGTCTACTGCTCTGATCTATCCTTCTCTCTCTCTCTGTCTACTGCTCTGATCTATCCTTCTCTCTGTCTGTCTACTGCTCTGATCTATCCTTCTCTCTCTCTGTCTACTGCTCTGATCTATCCTTCTCTCTCTCTCTGTCTCTCTCTCTCTGTCTACTGCTCTGATCTATCCTTCTCTCTCTCTCTGTCTCTCTCTCTCTGTCTACTGCTCTGATCTATCCTTCTCTCTCTCTCTGTCTACTGCTCTGATCTATCCTTCTCTCTCTCTCTGTCTACTGCTCTGATCTATCCTTCTCTCTCTCTCTGTCTACTGCTCTGATCTATCCTTCTCTCTCTCTGTCTACTGCTCTGATCTATCCTTCTCTCTCTCTCTGTCTACTGCTCTGATCTATCCTTCTCTCTCTCTCTGTCTACTGCTCTGATCTATCCTTCTCTCTCTCTGTCTACTGCTCTGATCTATCCTTCTCTCTCTCTCTGTCTCTCTCTCTCTGTCTACTGCTCTGATCTATCCTTCTCTCTCTCTCTCTGTCTACTGCTCTGATCTATCCTTCTCTCTCTCTCTGTCTACTGCTCTGATCTATCCTTCTCTCTCTGTCTACTGTCTGTCTACTGCTCTGATCTATCCTTCTCTCTCTCTCTGTCTGTCTATCTGCTCTGATCTATCCTTCTCTCTGTCTCTGCTCTGTCTACTGCTCTGATCTATCCTTCTCTCTCTCTCTGTCTACTGCTCTGATCTATCCTTCTCTCTCTCTCTGTCTACTGCTCTGATCTATCCTTCTCTCTCTCTCTGTCTACTGCTCTGATCTATCCTTCTGTCTCTCTCTCTCTGTCTACTGCTCTGATCTATCCTTCTCTCTCTCTCTGTCTACTGCTCTGATCTATCCTTCTCTCTCTCTGTCTACTGCTCTGATCTATCCTTCTCTCTCTCTCTGTCTCTCTCTCTCTGTCTACTGCTCTGATCTATCCTTCTCTCTCTGTCTACTGCTCTGATCTATCCTTCTCTCTCTGTCTACTGCTCTGATCTATCCTTCTCTCTCTGTCTACTGCTCTGATCTATCCTTCTCTCTCTGTCTACTGCTCTGATCTATCCTTCTCTCTCTCTGTCTACTGCTCTGATCTATCCTTCTCTCTCTCTCTGTCTGTCTACTGCTCTGATCTATCCTTCTCTCTCTCTCTGTCTCTCTCTCTCTGTCTACTGCTCTGATCTATCCTTCTCTCTCTCTGTCTGTCTACTGCTCTGATCTATCCTTCTCTCTCTCTCTGTCTACTGCTCTGATCTATCCTTCTCTCTGTCTGTCTCTCTCTGTCTACTGCTCTGATCTATCCTTCTCTCTCTCTGCTCTGTCTATCCTGCTCTGATCTACTGCTCTGATCTATCCTTCTCTCTGTCTACTGCTCTGATCTATCCTTCTCTCTCTCTGTCTACTACTGCTCTGATCTATCCTTCTCTCTCTCTCTGTCTACTGCTCTGATCTATCCTTCTCTCTCTCTCTGTCTACTGCTCTGATCTATCCTTCTCTCTCTCTCTGTCTACTGCTCTGATCTATCCTTCTCTCTCTCTCTGTCTACTGCTCTGATCTATCCTTCTCTCTCTGTCTACTGCTCTGATCTATCCTTCTCTCTCTCTGTCTGTCTGTCTACTGCTCTGATCTATCCTTCTCTCTCTCTCTGTCTGTCTGTCTACTGCTCTGATCTATCCTTCTCTCTCTCTCTCTCTGTCTACTGCTCTGATCTATCCTTCTCTCTCTGTCTGTCTACTGCTCTGATCTATCCTTCTCTCTCTCTCTGTCTACTGCTCTGATCTATCCTTCTCTCTCTCTCTGTCTACTGCTCTGATCTATCCTTCTCTCTCTGTCTGTCTACTGCTCTGATCTATCCTTCTCTCTCTCTGTCTACTGCTCTGATCTATCCTTCTCTCTCTCTGTCTACTGCTCTGATCTATCCTTCTCTCTCTCTGTCTGTCTACTGCTCTGATCTATCCTTCTCTCTCTCTGTCTGTCTACTGCTCTGATCTATCCTTCTCTCTCTCTGTCTACTGCTCTGATCTATCCTTCTCTCTCTCTGTCTACTGCTCTGATCTATCCTTCTCTCTCTCTGTCTACTGCTCTGATCTATCCTTCTCTCTCTCTGTCTACTGCTCTGATCTATCCTTCTCTCTGTCTGTCTGTCTACTGCTCTGATCTATCCTTCTCTCTCTGTCTGTCTGTCTACTGCTCTAATCTATCCTTCTCTCTCTCTCTGTCTACTGCTCTGATCTATCCTTCTCTCTCTCTCTCTCTCTGTCTACTGCTCTAATCTATCCTTCTCTCTCTCTCTCTCTCTGTCTACTGCTCTAATCTATCCTTCTCTCTCTCTCTGTCTACTGCTCTGATCTATCCTTCTCTCTCTCTCTCTCTGTCTACTGCTCTGATCTATCCTTCTCTCTCTCTCTGTCTGTCTACTGCTCTGATCTATCCTTCTCTCTCTCTCTGTCTGTCTACTGCTCTGATCTATCCTTCTCTCTCTCTCTGTCTGTCTACTGCTCTGATCTATCCTTCTCTGTCTGTCTGTCTGTCTGTCTACTGCTCTGATCTATCCTTCTCTCTCTCTCTGTCTCTCTCTCTCTGTCTCTCTCTCTCTGTCTACTGCTCTGATCTATCCTTCTCTCTCTCTGTCTGTCTACTGCTCTGATCTATCCTTCTCTCTCTCTCTGTCTGTCTACTGCTCTGATCTATCCTTCTCTCTCTCTCTCTCTGTCTACTGCTCTGATCTATCCTTCTCTCTCTCTCTCTCTGTCTACTGCTCTGATCTATCCTTCTCTCTCTCTCTCTCTGTCTACTGCTCTGATCTATCCTCTGATCTCTCTCTCTCTCTGTCTACTGCTCTGATCTATCCTTCTCTCTCTCTCTCTCTGTCTACTGCTCTGATCTATCCTTCTCTCTCTCTCTCTCTGTCTACTGCTCTGATCTATCCTTCTCTCTCTCTGTCTACTGCTCTGATCTATCCTTCTCTCTCTCTCTCTCTCTGTCTACTGCTCTGATCTATCCTTCTCTCTCTCTCTCTCTGTCTACTGCTCTGATCCTATCCTTCTCTCTCTCTCTCTCTCTGTCTACTGCTCTGATCTATCCTTCTCTCTCTCTGTCTACTGCTCTGATCTATCCTTCTCTCTCTCTCTCTCTCTCTGTCTACTGCTCTGATCTATCCTTCTCTCTCTCTCTCTCTCTCTGTCTACTGCTCTGATCTATCCTTCTCTCTCTCTCTCTCTCTCTGTCTACTGCTCTGATCTATCCTTCTCTCTCTCTCTCTCTCTGTCTACTGCTCTGATCTATCCTTCTCTCTGTCTACTGCTCTGATCTATCCTTCTCTCTCTCTCTCTCTCTCTGTCTACTGCTCTGATCTATCCTTCTCTCTCTCTCTCTCTCTGTCTACTGCTCTGATCTATCCTTCTCTCTCTCTCTCTCTCTGTCTACTGCTCTGATCTATCCTTCTCTCTCTCTCTCTCTCTGTCTACTGCTCTGATCTATCCTTCTCTCTCTCTCTCTCTGTCTACTGCTCTGATCTATCCTTCTCTCTCTCTCTCTCTGTCTACTGCTCTGATCTATCCTTCTCTCTCTCTGTCTGTCTACTGCTCTGATCTATCCTTCTCTCTCTCTCTCTCTGTCTACTGCTCTGATCTATCCTTCTCTCTCTGTCTACTGCTCTGATCTATCCTTCTCTGTCTGTCTCTCTCTGTCTACTGCTCTGATCTATCCTTCTCTCTCTGTCTCTCTCTGTCTACTGCTCTGATCTATCCTTCTCTCTCTCTCTCTCTCTGTCTACTGCTCTGATCTATCCTTCTCTCTCTCTCTCTCTCTGTCTACTGCTCTGATCTATCCTTCTCTCTCTCTGTCTGTCTACTGCTCTGATCTATCCTTCTCTCTCTCTGTCTGTCTACTGCTCTGATCTATCCTTCTCTCTCTCTCTCTCTGTCTACTGCTCTGATCTATCCTTCTCTCTCTCTGTCTACTGCTCTGATCTATCCTTCTCTGTCTGTCTACTGCTCTGATCTATCCTTCTCTGTCTGTCTGTCTCTCTCTCTCTGTCTACTGCTCTGATCTATCCTTCTCTCTCTGTCTACTGCTCTGATCTATCCTTCTCTCTCTCTCTGTCTCTCTCTCTCTGTCTACTGCTCTGATCTATCCTTCTCTCTCTCTCTGTCTCTCTCTCTCTGTCTACTGCTCTGATCTATCCTTCTCTCTCTCTCTGTCTCTCTCTGTCTGTCTACTGCTCTGATCTATCCTTCTGTCGGTCTGTCTGTCTGTCTGTCTACTGCTCTGATCTATCCTTCTCTGTCTACTGCTCTGATCTATCCTTCTCTCTCTCTGTCTGTCTACTGCTCTGATCTATCCTTCTCTCTGTCTGTCTACTGCTCTGATCTATCCTTCTCTGTCTGTCTGTCTGTCTACTGCTCTGATCTATCCTTCTCTGTCTACTGCTCTGATCTATCCTTCTCTGTCTCTGTCTGTCTACTGCTCTGATCTATCCTTCTCTCTCTCTCTGTCTACTGCTCTGATCTATCCTTCTCTCTCTCTCTGTCTACTGCTCTGATCTATCCTTCTCTCTCTGTCTGTCTGTCTACTGCTCTGATCTATCCTTCTCTCTCTCTCTGTCTGTCTACTGCTCTGATCTATCCTTCTCTCTCTCTCTGTCTACTGCTCTGATCTATCCTTCTCTCTCTGTCTGTCTACTGCTCTGATCTATCCTTCTCTCTCTGTCTGTCTACTGCTCTGATCTATCCTTCTCTCTCTCTCTGTCTCTCTCTCTCTGTCTACTGCTCTGATCTATCCTTCTCTCTCTCTCTGTCTCTCTCTCTCTGTCTACTGCTCTGATCTATCCTTCTCTCTCTCTCTGTCTACTGCTCTGATCTATCCTTCTCTCTCTCTCTGTCTACTGCTCTGATCTATCCTTCTCTCTCTCTCTGTCTACTGCTCTGATCTATCCTTCTCTCTCTCTCTGTCTACTGCTCTGATCTATCCTTCTCTCTCTCTCTGTCTACTGCTCTGATCTATCCTTCTCTCTCTCTCTGTCTACTGCTCTGATCTATCCTTCTCTCTCTCTCTGTCTACTGCTCTGATCTATCCTTCTCTCTCTCTCTGTCTACTGCTCTGATCTATCCTTCTCTCTCTCTCTGTCTACTGCTCTGATCTATCCTTCTCTCTCTGTCTGTCTACTGCTCTGATCTATCCTTCTCTCTCTCTGTCTGTCTACTGCTCTGATCTATCCTTCTCTCTCTCTCTGTCTCTCTCTCTCTGTCTACTGCTCTGATCTATCCTTCTCTCTCTCTCTGTCTCTCTCTCTCTGTCTACTGCTCTGATCTCTCTGTCTCTCTCTCTCTGTCTACTGCTCTGATCTATCCTTCTCTCTCTCTCTCTGTCTACTGCTCTGATCTATCCTTCTCTCTCTCTCTCTGTCTACTGCTCTGATCTATCCTTCTCTCTCTCTCTGTCTACTGCTCTGATCTATCCTTCTCTCTCTGTCTGTCTACTGCTCTGATCTATCCTTCTCTCTCTCTCTGTCTCTCTCTCTCTCTGTCTACTGCTCTGATCTATCCTTCTCTCTCTCTCTGTCTACTGCTCTGATCTATCCTTCTCTCTCTCTCTGTCTACTGCTCTGATCTATCCTTCTCTCTCTCTGTCTGTCTACTGCTCTGATCTATCCTTCTCTCTCTCTCTGTCTCTCTCTCTCTGTCTACTGCTCTGATCTATCCTTCTCTCTCTCTGTCTACTGTCTCTCTCTCTCTGTCTACTGCTCTGATCTCTCTGTCTCTCTCTCTCTGTCTACTGCTCTGATCTATCCTTCTCTCTCTCTGTCTACTGCTCTGATCTATCCTTCTCTCTCTCTGTCTACTGCTCTGATCTATCCTTCTCTCTCTCTGTCTACTGCTCTGATCTATCCTTCTCTCTCTCTGTCTACTGCTCTGATCTATCCTTCTCTCTCTCTGTCTACTGCTCTGATCTATCCTTCTCTCTCTCTGTCTACTGCTCTGATCTATCCTTCTCTCTCTCTGTCTACTGCTCTGATCTATCCTTCTCTCTCTGTCTACTGCTCTGATCTATCCTTCTCTCTCTGTCTACTGCTCTGATCTATCCTTCTCTCTCTGTCTACTGCTCTGATCTATCCTTCTCTCTGTCTACTGCTCTGATCTATCCTTCTCTCTCTCTACTGCTCTGATCTATCCTTCTCTCTCTCTGTCTACTGCTCTGATCTATCCTTCTCTCTCTCTCTGTCTGTCTACTGCTCTGATCTATCCTTCTCTCTCTCTCTGTCTACTGCTCTGATCTATCCTTCTCTCTGTCTGTCTGTCTACTGCTCTGATCTATCCTTCTCTCTGTCTGTCTGTCTACTGCTCTGATCTATCCTTCTCTCTCTCTCTGTCTACTGCTCTGATCTATCCTTCTCTCTGTCTGTCTACTGCTCTGATCTATCCTTCTCTCTCTCTGTCTACTGCTCTGATCTATCCTTCTCTCTCTCTGTCTACTGCTCTGATCTATCCTTCTCTCTGTCTGTCTACTGCTCTGATCTATCCTTCTCTCTGTCTGTCTACTGCTCTGATCTATCCTTCTCTCTGTCTGTCTACTGCTCTGATCTATCCTTCTCTCTGTCTGTCTACTGCTCTGATCTATCCTTCTCTCTCTCTCTGTCTACTGCTCTGATCTATCCTTCTCTCTGTCTGTCTGTCTACTGCTCTGATCTATCCTTCTCTCTGTCTGTCTGTCTACTGCTCTGATCTATCCTTCTCTCTGTCTGTCTGTCTACTGCTCTGATCTATCCTTCTCTCTCTCTCTCTCTGTCTACTGCTCTGATCTATCCTTCTCTCTGTCTGTCTGTCTACTGCTCTGATCTATCCTTCTCTGTCTGTCTGTCTGTCTACTGCTCTGATCTATCCTTCTCTGTCTGTCTGTCTCTGTCTGTCTACTGCTCTGATCTATCCTTCTCTGTCTGTCTGTCTCTCTCTGTCTACTGCTCTGATCTATCCTTCTCTCTCTCTCTGTCTGTCTACTGCTCTGATCTATCCTTCTCTGTCTGTCTGTCTCTCTCTGTCTACTGCTCTGATCTATCCTTCTCTCTCTCTGTCTGTCTACTGCTCTGATCTATCCTTCTCTCTCTCTCTCTCTGTCTACTGCTCTGATCTATCCTTCTCTCTCTCTCTCTCTGTCTACTGCTCTGATCTATCCTTCTCTCTCTCTCTGTCTACTGCTCTGATCTATCCTTCTCTCTGTCTGTCTGTCTACTGCTCTGATCTATCCTTCTCTGTCTGTCTGTCTGTCTGTCTCTCTCTGTCTACTGCTCTGATCTATCCTTCTCTCTCTCTCTGTCTGTCTACTGCTCTGATCTATCCTTCTCTCTCTCTCTGTCTGTCTACTGCTCTGATCTATCCTTCTCTGTCTGTCTGTCTCTGTCTGTCTACTGCTCTGATCTATCCTTCTCTGTCTGTCTGTCTCTCTCTGTCTACTGCTCTGATCTATCCTTCTCTCTCTCTCTCTGTCTACTGCTCTGATCTATCCTTCTCTGTCTGTCTGTCTCTCTCTGTCTACTGCTCTGATCTATCCTTCTCTCTCTCTCTCTGTCTACTGCTCTGATCTATCCTTCTCTCTCTCTCTCTGTCTACTGCTCTGATCTATCCTTCTCTCTCTCTGTCTGTCTACTGCTCTGATCTATCCTTCTCTCTCTCTCTCTCTCTGTCTACTGCTCTGATCTATCCTTCTCTCTCTCTCTGTCTGTCTACTGCTCTGATCTATCCTTCTCTCTCTCTCTGTCTGTCTACTGCTCTGATCTATCCTTCTCTCTCTCTCTGTCTGTCTCTCTCTGTCTACTGCTCTGATCTATCCTTCTCTCTCTCTCTGTCTGTCTACTGCTCTGATCTATCCTTCTCTCTCTCTCTGTCTGTCTACTGCTCTGATCTATCCTTCTCTCTCTGTCTGTCTACTGCTCTGATCTATCCTTCTCTCTCTCTCTGTCTCTCTCTCTCTGTCTACTGCTCTGATCTATCCTTCTCTCTCTCTCTGTCTCTCTCTCTCTGTCTACTGCTCTGATCTATCCTTCTCTCTCTGTCTGTCTCTCTCTGTCTGTCTACTGCTCTGATCTATCCTTCTCTCTCTCTCTGTCTGTCTACTGCTCTGATCTATCCTTCTCTCTGTCTGTCTACTGCTCTGATCTATCCTCCTCTCTCTCTCTGTCTACTGCTCTGATCTATCCTTCTCTCTGTCTGTCTGTCTGATCTGCTCTGATCTATCCTGTCTCTGCTCTGATCTCTTCTCTCTGTCTGTCTACTGCTCTGATCTATCCTTCTCTCTGTCTGTCTGTCTACTGCTCTGATCTATCCTTCTCTCTGTCTGTCTGTCTACTGCTCTGATCTATCCTTCTCTCTCTGTCTCTCTGTCTACTGCTCTGATCTATCCTTCTCTCTGTCTGTCTGTCTACTGCTCTGATCTATCCTTCTCTGTCTGTCTGTCTGTCTCTCTCTGTCTACTGCTCTGATCTATCCTTCTCTCTCTCTCTCTGTCTACTGCTCTGATCTATCCTTCTCTCTCTCTCTGTCTGTCTACTGCTCTGATCTATCCTTCTCTGTCTGTCTGTCTCTCTCTGTCTACTGCTCTGATCTATCCTTCTCTCTCTCTGTCTGTCTACTGCTCTGATCTATCCTTCTCTCTCTCTCTGTCTACTGCTCTGATCTATCCTTCTCTCTCTCTCTCTCTGTCTACTGCTCTGATCTATCCTTCTCTCTCTCTCTGTCTACTGCTCTGATCTATCCTTCTCTCTGTCTGTCTGTCTACTGCTCTGATCTATCCTTCTCTGTCTGTCTGTCTGTCTGTCTCTCTCTGTCTACTGCTCTGATCTATCCTTCTCTCTCTCTCTGTCTGTCTACTGCTCTGATCTATCCTTCTCTCTCTCTCTGTCTGTCTACTGCTCTGATCTATCCTTCTCTGTCTGTCTGTCTCTGTCTGTCTACTGCTCTGATCTATCCTTCTCTGTCTGTCTGTCTCTCTCTGTCTACTGCTCTGATCTATCCTTCTCTCTCTCTCTCTGTCTACTGCTCTGATCTATCCTTCTCTGTCTGTCTGTCTCTCTCTGTCTACTGCTCTGATCTATCCTTCTCTCTCTCTCTCTGTCTACTGCTCTGATCTATCCTTCTCTCTCTCTCTCTGTCTACTGCTCTGATCTATCCTTCTCTCTCTCTGTCTGTCTACTGCTCTGATCTATCCTTCTCTCTCTCTCTCTCTCTGTCTACTGCTCTGATCTATCCTTCTCTCTCTCTCTGTCTGTCTACTGCTCTGATCTATCCTTCTCTCTCTCTCTGTCTCTCTCTCTCTGTCTACTGCTCTGATCTATCCTTCTCTCTCTCTGTCTACTGCTCTGATCTATCCTTCTCTCTCTCTGTCTACTGCTCTGATCTATCCTTCTCTCTCTCTCTGTCTACTGCTCTGATCTATCCTTCTCTCTCTCTCTGTCTACTGCTCTGATCTATCCTTCTCTCTCTCTCTGTCTACTGCTCTGATCTATCCTTCTCTCTCTCTCTGTCTGTCTACTGCTCTGATCTATCCTTCTCTGTCTGTCTACTGCTCTGATCTATCCTTCTCTGTCTGTCTGTCTGTCTGTCTGTCTGTCTGTCTGTCTGTCTGTCTGTCTGTCTGTCTGTCTGTCTGTCTGTCTCTCTCTGTCTACTGCTCTGATCTATCCTTCTCTCTCTCTCTGTCTGTCTACTGCTCTGATCTATCCTTCTCTGTCTGTCTGTCTCTGTCTGTCTACTGCTCTGATCTATCCTTCTCTGTCTGTCTGTCTCTCTCTGTCTACTGCTCTGATCTATCCTTCTCTCTCTCTCTCTGTCTACTGCTCTGATCTATCCTTCTCTCTCTCTCTCTGTCTACTGCTCTGATCTATCCTTCTCTCTCTCTCTCTGTCTACTGCTCTGATCTATCCTTCTCTCTCTCTCTGTCTCTCTCTCTCTGTCTACTGCTCTGATCTATCCTTCTCTCTCTCTCTGTCTGTCTACTGCTCTGATCTATCCTTCTCTCTCTGTCTACTGCTCTGATCTATCCTTCTCTCTCTCTCTGTCTCTCTCTGTCTGTCTACTGCTCTGATCTATCCTTCTCTCTCTCTCTCTGTCTACTGCTCTGATCTATCCTTCTCTCTCTCTGTCTGTCTATTGCTCTGATCTATACTTCTCTCTGTCTGTCTGTCTACTGCTCTGATCTATCCTTTTGTCTGTCTGTCTGTCTACTGCTCTGATCTGCCCTTCTCTCTCTCTCTGTCTGTCTACTGCTCTGATCTATCCTTCTCTCTCTCTGTCTGTCTACTGCTCTGATCTATCCTTCTCTCTCTCTGTCTGTCTACTGCTCTGATCTATCCTTCTCTCTCTCTCTGTCTGTCTACTGCTCTGATCTATCCTTCTCTCTCTCTCTCTGTCTACTGCTCTGATCTAATCTTCTCTCTGTCTGTCTGTCTACTGCTCGGATCTATCCTTCTCTCTCTCTCTCTGTCTGTCTACTGCTCGGATCTATCCTTCTCTCTCTCTCTCTGTCTGTCTACTGCTCGGATCTATCCTTCTCTCTCTCTCTCTGTCTGTCTACTGCTCGGATCTATCCTTCTCTCTCTCTCTCTGTCTGTCTACTGCTCGGATCTATCCTTCTCTCTCTCCCTCTGTCTACTGCTCTGATCTAATCTTCTCTCTGTCTGTCTGTCTACTGCTCGGATCTATCCTTCTCTCTCTGTCTGTCTGTCTGTCTACTGCTCTGATCTATCCTTCTCTCTCTGTCTGTCTGTCTGTCTACTGCTCTGATCTATCCTTCTCTCTCTCTCTGTCTGTCTGTCTACTGCTCTGATCTATCCTTCTCTCTCTCTCTCTCTGTCTGTCTACTGCTCTGATCTATCCTTCTCTCAGTCTGTCTGTCTACTGCTCTGACAGTTAGACATGAGAGGAGAGGAGAGGACAGTTGGACATGAGAGGACAGTTAGACATGAGAGGAGAGGAGAGGACAGTTGGACATGAGAGGACAGTTGGACATGAGAGGACAGTTGGACATGAGAGGACAGTTGGACATGAGAGGACAGTTGGACATGAGAGGACAGTTGGACATGAGAGGACAGTTAGACATGAGGGGAGAGGACAGTTAGACATGAGGGGAGAGGACAGTTAGACATGAGGGGAGAGGACAGTTAGACATGAGGGGAGAGGACAGTTGGACATGAGGGGAGAGGACAGTTGGACATGATAGGACAGTTAGACATGAGAGGATAGGACAGTTAGGAGAGTTAGACATGAGAGGAGAGGATAGGACAGTTAGACATGATGAGAGAGAATAGGACAGTTAGACATGAGAGGAGAGGACAGTTGGACATGATAGGACAGTTAGACATGATGAGAGAGAATAGGACAGTTAGACATGATGAGAGAGAATAGGACAGTTAGACATGATGAGAGAGAATAGGACAGTTAGACATGATGAGAGAGAATAGGACAGTTAGACATGATGAGAGAGGATAGGACAGTTAGACATGAGAGGAGAGGACAGTTAGACATGAGAGGAGAGGAGAGGACAGTTGGACATGATAGGACAGTTAGACATGAGAGGAGAGGACAGTTAGACATGAGAGGAGAGGACAGTTAGACATGAGAGGAGAGGACAGTTAGACATGAGAGGAGAGGACAGTTAGACATGAGAGGAGAGGACAGTTAGACATGAGAGGAGAGGACAGTTAGACATGAGAGGAGAGGACAGTTAGACATGAGAGGAGAGGACAGTTAGACATGAGAGGAGAGGACAGTTAGACATGAGGGGAGAGGACAGTTAGACATGAGGGGAGAGGACAGTTAGACATGAGGGGAGAGGACAGTTAGACATGAGGGGAGAGGACAGTTAGACATGAGGGGAGAGGACAGTTAGACATGAGGGGAGAGGACAGTTAGACATGAGGGGAGAGGACAGTTAGACATGAGGGGAGAGGACAGTTAGACATGAGGGGAGAGGACAGTTAGACATGAGGGGAGAGGACAGTTAGACATGAGGGGAGAGGACAGTTGGACATGAGGGGAGAGGACAGTTGGACATGATAGGACAGTTAGACATGAGAGGATAGGACAGTTAGGAGAGTTAGACATGAGAGGAGAGGATAGGACAGTTAGACATGATGAGAGAGAATAGGACAGTTAGACATGAGAGGAGAGGACAGTTGGACATGATAGGACAGTTAGACATGAGAGGATAGGACAGTTAGACATGATGAGAGAGAATAGGACAGTTAGGAGAGGATAGGACAGTTAGACATGAGAGGAGAGGATAGGACAGTTGGAGAGGATAGGACAGTTAGACATGAGAGGATAGGACAGTTAGACATGAGTGGAGAGGACAGTTAGACATGAAGGGAGAGGACAGTTAGACATGATGAGAGAGAATAGGACAGTTAGGAGAGGATAGGACAGTTAGACATGAGAGGAGAGGATAGGACAGTTAGACATGAGAGGAGAGGATAGGACAGTTAGACATGAGAGGAGAGGACAGTTGGACATGATAGGACAGTTAGACATGAGAGGAGAGGACAGTTAGACATGATGAGAGAGAATAGGACAGTTAGGAGAGGATAGGACAGTTAGACATGAGAGGAGAGGACAGTTAGACATGAGAGGAGAGGAGAGGACAGTTGGACAAGATAGGACAGTTGGACATGATAGGAGAGGACAGTTAGACATGAGAGGAGAGGACAGTTAGACATGAGAGGAGAGGACAGTTAGACATGAGAGGAGAGGACAGTTAGACATGAGAGGAGAGGACAGTTAGACATGAGAGGAGAGGACAGTTAGACATGAGAGGAGAGGACAGTTAGACATGAGAGGAGAGGACAGTTAGACATGAGGGGAGAGGACAGTTAGACATGAGGGGAGAGGACAGTTAGACATGAGGGGAGAGGACAGTTAGACATGAGGGGAGAGGACAGTTAGACATGAGAGGAGAGGACAGTTAGACATGATGAGAGAGAATAGGACAGTTAGGAGAGGATAGGACAGTTAGACATGAGAGGAGAGGATAGGACAGTTGGACATGATAGGACAGTTGGACATGATAGGACAGTTGGACATGATAGGACAGTTGGACATGATAGGACAGTTGGACATGATAGGACAGTTGGACATGATAGGACAGTTGGACATGATGGGACAGTTGGACATGAGAGGACAGTTGGACATGAGAGGATAGGACAGTTAGACATGATGAGAGAGTGGTCGCATCTGCACGTCGCTCCAACGGGTAGTATAACTTTTTCATTATATTTCATTATATCACAACGGTTTGATTTGTCTTATCTTAGCAATTTCTTCTCAACTAGCTACATAGCCGTCTTTGTATCAAAGATAATTGCGTAATTATCGTATTTCGCCGTCCTAACGTAGTCTTCACTAGCCAGCTAGCTAGCCAGCTAGCTAGCTAGCTAACGTCCACTGATTAGCTGCACTGGAGAAACTATTACACTCAACTGAACGACTTGATTAGTTTAGTGTTAGCTAGCTACATAGCTGTCTTTGCTGTCTTCGTATCATCGTATCCAAGATAATTGTGTTGTTTAGGTTTAGAGTGTGTAGTCTTAGAGTGATTATCTTAATTTACCGAGGTTAGCTAGCCAGCTATTTGTCGTCCTTAACGTAGGTGACTCTGCTAGCTAGCCAACAGCTAGCCAACGCTAGCCAACGTCTTCTGTATAGAACTCAACTACCCGGTCGCACTCACAGGTAGTATCACATTTTCACTTCATTTCATTACATTTCATTACAGTACAACGGTTTGATTTGTTTGATCGTAGCTAGCTACTTAGCTAGCTACATAGCCGTCTTTGTATCAAAGATAATTGTGTAGTCTAGAGCGATTTTCTAGGTTCGCTAGCCATCTATTGTCGTTCTTTTAACGCAACGTAACGTAAACAACACTGCTAGCTAGCCTGCTAGCCCCCGAATAGCAACACTGCAGAAACTATTACACTCAACGGAACGACTTGATTAGTGTAGTGTCAACAACGCACCCACTGCCAGCTGGCCTACTTCAGCAGTACTGTATCATTTTAATCATTTTAGTCAATAAGATTCTTGCTACGTAGCTTAACTTTCTGAACATTCGAGACGTGTAGTCCACTTGTCATTCCAATCTCCTTTGCATTAGCGTAGCCTCTTCTGTAGCCTGTCAACTATGTGTCTGTTTATCCCTGTTCTCTCCTCTCTGCACAGACCATACAAACGCTCCTCACCGCGTGGCCGCGCCACCCTACTCTGGTGGTCCCAGCGCGCACGACCCACGTGGAGTTCCAGGTCTCCGGTAGCCTCTGGAACTGCCAATCTGCGGTCAACAAGGCAGAGTTCATCTCAGCCTATGCCTCCCTCCAGTCCCTCGACTTCTTGGCACTGACGGAAACATGGATCACCACAGACAACACTGCTACTCCTACTGCTCTCTCTTCGTCCGCCCACGTGTTCTCGCACACCCCGAGAGCGTCTGGTCAGCGGGGTGGTGGCACCGGGATCCTCATCTCTCCCAAGTGGTCATTCTCTCTTTCTCCCCTTACCCATCTGTCTATCGCCTCCTTTGAATTCCATGCTGTCACAGTTACTAGCCCTTTCAAGCTTAACATCCTTATCATTTATCGCCCTCCAGGTTCCCTCGGAGAGTTCATCAATGAGCTTGATGCCTTGATAAGCTCCTTTCCTGAGGACGGCTCACCTCTCACAGTTCTGGGCGACTTTAACCTCCCCACGTCTACCTTTGACTCTTTCCTCTCTGCCTCCTTCTTTCCACTCCTCTCCTCTTTTGACCTCACCCTCTCACCTTCCCCCTACTCACAAGGCAGGCAATACGCTCAACCTCATCTTTACTAGATGCTGTTCTTCCACTAACCTCATTGCAACTCCCCTCCAAGTCTCCGACCACTGCCTTGTATCCTTTTCCCTCTCGCTCTCATCCAACACCTCCCACACTGCCCCTACTCGGATGGTATCGCGCCGTCCCAACCTTCGCTCTCTCTCCCCCGCTACTCTCTCCTCTTCCATCCTATCATCTCTTCCCTCCGCTCAAACCTTCTCCCACCTATCTCCTGATTCTGCCTCCTCAACCCTCCTCTCCTCCCTCTCTGCATCCCTTGACTCTCTATGTCCCCTATCCTCCAGGCCGGCTCGGTCCTCCCCTCCCGCTCCGTGGCTCGATGACTCATTGCGAGCTCACAGAACAGGGCTCCGGGCAGCCGAGCGGAAATGGAGGAAAACTCGCCTCCCTGCGGACCTGGCATCCTTTCACTCCCTCCTCTCTACATTTTCCTCCTCTGTCTCTGCTGCTAAAGCCACTTTCTACCACGCTAAATTCCAAGCATCTGCCTCTAACCCTAGGAAGCTCTTTGCTACCTTCTCCTCCCTCCTGAATCCTCCGCCCCCTCCCCCTCCTCCCTCTCTGCAGATGACTTCGTCAACCATTTTGAAAAGAAGGTCGACGACATCCGATCCTCGTTTGCTAAGTCAAACGACACCGCTGGTTCTGCTCACACTGCCCTACCCTGTGCTCTGACCTCTTTCTCCCTCTCTCTCCAGATGAAATCTCGCGTCTTGTGACGGCCGGCCGCCCAACAACCTGCCCGCTTGACCCTATCCCCTCCTCTCTTCTCCAGACCATTTCCGGAGACCTTCTCCCTTACCTCACCTCGCTCATCAACTCATCCCTGACCGTTGGCTACGTCCCTTCCGTCTTCAAGAGAGCGAGAGTTGCACCCCTTCTGAAAAAACCTACACTCGATCCCTCCGATGTCAACAATTACAGACCAGTATCCCTTTCTTTTCTCTCCAAAACTCTTGAACGTGCCGTCCTTGGCCAGCTCTCCCGCTATCTCTCTCTGAATGACCTTCTTGATCCAAATCAGTCAGGTTTCAAGACTAGTCATTCAACTGAGACTGCTCTCCTCTGTATCACGGAGGCGCTCCGCACTGCTAAAGCTAACTCTCTCTCCTCTGCTCTCATCCTTCTAGATCTATCGGCTGCCTTCGATACTGTGAACCATCAGATCCTCCTCTCCACCCTCTCCGAGTTGGGCATCTCCGGCGCGGCCCACGCTTGGATTGCGTCCTACCTGACAGGTCGCTCCTACCAGGTGGCGTGGCGAGAATCTGTCTCCTCACCACGCGCTCTCACCACTGGTGTCCCCAGGGCTCTGTTCTTGGCCCTCTCCTATTCTCGCTATACACCAAGTCACTTGGCTCTGTCATAACCTCACATGGTCTCTCTTATCATTGCTATGCAGACGACACACAATTAATCTTCTCCTTTCCCCCTTCTGATGACCAGGTGGCGAATCGCATCTCTGCATGTCTGGCAGACATATCAGTGTGGATGACGGATCACCACCTCAAGCTGAACCTCGGCAAGACGGAGCTGCTCTTCCTCCCGGGGAAGGACTGCCCGTTCCATGATCTCGCCATCACGGTTGACAACTCCATTGTGTCCTCCTCCCAGAGCGCCAAGAACCTTGGCGTGATCCTGGACAACACCCTGTCGTTCTCAACTAACATCAAGGCGGTGGCCCGTTCCTGTAGGTTCATGCTCTACAACATCCGCAGAGTACGACCCTGCCTCACACAGGAAGCGGCGCAGGTCCTAATCCAGGCACTTGTCATCTCCCGTCTGGATTACTGCAACTAGCTGTTGGCTGGGCTCCCTGCCTGTGCCATTAAACCCCTTCAACTCATCCAGAACGCCGCAGCCCGTCTGGTGTTCAACCTTCCCAAGTTCTCTCACGTCACCCCGCTCCTCCGTTCTCTCCACTGGCTTCCAGTTGAAGCTCGCATCCGCTACAAGACCATGGTGCTTGCCTACGGAGCTGTGAGGGGAACAGCACCTCAGTACCTCCAGGCTCTGATCAGGCCCTACACCCAAACAAGGGCACTGCGTTCATCCACCTCTGGCCTGCTCGCCTCCCTACCACTGAGGAAGTACAGCTCCCGCTCAGCCCAGTCAAAACTGTTCGCTGCCCTGGCCCCCCAATGGTGGAACAAACTCCCTCACGACGCCAGGACAGCGGAGTCAATCACCACCTTCCGGAGACACCTGAAACCCCACCTCTTTAAGGAATACCTAGGATAGGTTAAGTAATCCCTCTCACCCCACCCCCCTAAATTTTAGATGCACTATTGTTAAGTGACTGTCCCACTGGATGTCATAAGGTGAATGCACCAATTTGTAAGTCGCTCTGGATAAGAGCGTCTGCTAAATGACTTAAATGTAAATGTAAAAAAGAATAGGACAGTTAGGAGAGGATAGGACAGTTAGACATGAGAGGAGAGGATAGGACAGTTAGACATGAGAGGAGAGGACAGTTGGACATGATAGGACAGTTAGACATGAGAGGATAGGACAGTTAGACATGATGAGAGAGAATAGGACAGTTAGGAGAGGATAGGACAGTTAGACATGAGAGGAGAGGATAGGACAGTTAGGAGAGGATAGGACAGTTAGGAGAGGATAGGACAGTTGGGAGAGGATAGGACAGTTGGGAGAGGATAGGACAGTTGGGAGAGGATAGGACAGTTGGGAGAGGATAGGACAGTTGGGAGAGGATAGGACAGTTGGGAGAGGATAGGACAGTTGGGAGAGGATAGGACAGTTAGACATGAGAGGATAGGACAGTTAGACATGAGAGGATAGGACAGTTAGACATGAGAGGATAGGACAGTTAGACATGAGAGGATAGGACAGTTAGACATGAGAGGATAGGACAGTTAGGACATGATGGGAGAGGAGAAGACATGATGGGAGAGGATAGGACAGTTAGACATGATGGGAGAGGATAGGACAGTTAGACATGATGGGAGAGGAGAAGACAGTTCGGAGAGGATAGGACAGTTAGACATGATGGGAGAGGAGAGTTAGGACATGATGGGAGAGGAGAAGACAGTTCGGAGAGGATAGGACAGTTAGACATGATAGGAGAGGATAGGACAGTTAGGACATGATGGGAGAGGAGAAGCCAGTTCGGAGAGGATAGGACAGTTAGACATGATAGGAGAGGACAGTTAGGACATGATGGGAGAGAAGACAGTTAGGAGAAGATAGGACAGTTAGGAGAGGATAGGACAGTGACACAATATGAAGTGGAACATTTTAATTTCTGAAATGCTTGAATACATGTGTTTTTCCTACGTCATCTGTGGTCAGGAACATGAGCAGATACAACGGGTCTGTGGACATCTCAAGTCACCGTTCTGTCTCAGGACGTATTGAGGAACTGTGTGTGACGCTGAAGTGGCTGTTAGCTAGTGACTGGCATTGATTCCACTAACTCTGTTATCATGAACCAAACCACAAACCCTGTGTGGTGAAATAACCCTCCCTACGTCTGTTTATACAAGAACGCACCCTGTGTGTGTGAATCAGCGGTTGAGATTGTGTAGCTTTATATCCTGTCCCCAAGCACATGATCTGTGGTGACTCCTCATAGGGACTGCTGCCCTCACTTCTTCCTAATCTCTCTCTCTCTCCCTTCCCTCTTTCTGTTCTCCCTCCTGCCCGCCCGCCCGCCTCCTCCCTCCCGCCTGCCCTCACTCCCTCCTAATCTCTCTCTCTCTCCCTTCCCTCTTTCTGTTCTCCCTCCTGCCCGCCTTCTCTCCCGCCTTCTCTCCCGCCTGCCCTCACTCCCTCCTAATCTATCTCTCTCCCTTCCCTCTTTCTGTTCGCCCTCCCTCCCTCCCTCCCTCTGGGTTATAAAGGTGTAGTGAACATTGAGCTCACTCAGAAACACACTGAGTACGTCTCTCACACACTCGACGAGAGACACCAAGTGTTTATCATCCGTTATCAGAAGTTGAGCAACATTTTACTGCCGGTTCTTTCTCAAGACTGTCAGTCAGACGGAAGCAAGAGACGGATGGAAACTATGGGTGAGCATGACTGGGGGGTCTTTATTCAACTCTTGTGTTAGCATATTGGTTTATATTGGTCGCATGACTGTAATGTGGGAACTTGTACTGGGTGAGCATGACTGGGGGTCTTTATTCAACTCTTGTGTTAGCAGGTTTATATTGGTCGTTGTACTGGGGAACTATTGGTGAGCATGACTGGGGGGTCTTTATTCAACTCTTGTGTTAGCAGGTTTATATTGGTCGTTGTACTGGGAAAGGTTCTCTTACGTCTGAGGTGACTTGTTGCAGATGGGGATTATCTGACAGTGAATTAAAAGGGGAGAACCAGTCCGCTGCACAAGGACCACTGGAGTTTATTGAACTCCTGGATGTTGTCATGCAATAGATGAATTCTCCTTCATATTGTTGTGGATATCCTCATGTTTGGGTAGAACGGGTCGTGTGATGTAGTCTGCTCCTTGTTTGGTTGAGAGCGGAGTTGTTGGGGGAGGGGTGTTCTATTTCACCCAATAAGGTCAGACTTTGCGAGGGCCCCTAGTGGGTCAACACAGAGGTTGTTTATGTTGTCTTGGTCACTGTTCAGGTGAACCAAGGGACTGGGATGCTAGCGACATCTCTCTGTATGTAGACTCTGTTGTCTTTCTGTGATGAGTCTTCAGAGCTGCCAATCATTTAGATGGAGGGACTTCGTTCAGAACGAGGTGCAGTAGTGATTCAGATGTGTTTAGGCTGGGGTCGGAGGCTGGGGGTCGGAGGCTGGGGGTCGGAGGCTGGGGGTCGGAGGCTGGGGGTCGGAGACTAGGGGTCAGAGACTAGGGGTCCTGTTGATAAATATCCATATGATGCATGTGGTTAATTTGTCAGAAACTAGGGGTCGGAGACTAGGGGTCGGAGACTAGGGGTCAGAGACTAGGGGTCCTGTTGGAAAATATCCATATGATACATGTGGTTAATTTGTCAGCGACTGACACACACACTGAACATGTAGACCGACGTGCAGTATTTGTTTAAGAGCAAAACCTTTATCCATCACTGTGTCTGACCTGGTTACCATAGCTCTGGTTCAAACCATGCACCTGGTCATCACACCCTGGTAAACAGCCATGTCCTGGTCTCAGAGCAACAGGTAGGGACATGTGGTGTGTCCTCAGGACATATGGGCCAGTATGAGATCCTCAGGACATATGGGCCAGTATGAGATCCTCAGGACATATGGGCCAGTATGAGATCCTCAGGACATATGGGGGTCCTTGTGGTCCTTCTGTAGCTCAGTTGGTAGAGCATGGCGCTTGTAACGCCAGGGTAGTGGGTTCGATCCCCGGGACCACCCATACGTAGAATCTATGCACACATGACTGTAAGTCGCTTTGGATAAAAGCGTCTGCTAAATGGCATATATATATATATATATACATATGGGCCAGTATGAGATCCTCAGGACATATGGGCCAGTATGAGATCCTCAGGACATATGGGCCAGTATGAGATCGTCAGGAATCAGCAATAGAACAAACAGCAGATAGTAAAACTGCTGGCCACTGACTGTTTCTGGACGGCTATTGGTCTTGGCACAGATATTAGGTTTTAGTGGTAATGTCAACAATAGGTCTGTTTGTTGCTTAGTAACCTACCTAATAGTTTTAGGTTTTGATTTACTCATACATTCTTTTTTATTTAACTTTATTTAACTTGGCAAGTCAGTGAACAACTGCTCCTCTTGGGAGCCTAAACCCCAGTTAGGTCAGATTCACCATTCACAGATCTAGGATCAGATCACCCTTCCCCTTTTACATGGGTTGATTCACCATTCACAGATCTAGGATCAGATCACCCTTCCCCTTTTACATGGGTTGATTCACCATTCACAGATCTAGGATCAGATCACCCTTCGCCTGACATAACCTTTTACCTTCATGAGGTTAATAACCATACTCACCCTAGATCAGTATTGAGGTAGAGAGATACTAATGTCAGGGGACTAGATGAGGCTAATCCAGTTCAACTGAAGGCTATCACAGGTTCAACTAGAATTTAGAAACAATGAAGACAGAGCTGACAGCTGGGAGATGTAGTCCAACGACAAGCTGCCATTAGACTGGGAGATGTAGACCTTTATAAACTGAGCCTTACTGGTTCATGTGAGAGCTGGGAGATGTAGTCCTTTATAAACTGAGCCTTACTGGTTCATGTGAGAGCTGGGAGATGTAGTCCTTTATAAACTGAGCCTTACTGGTTCATGTGAGAGCTGGGAGATGTAGTCCTTTATAAACTGAGCCTTACTGGTTCATGTGAGAGCTGGGAGATGTAGTCCTTTATAAACTGAGCCTTACTGGTTCATGTGAGAGCTGGGAGATGTAGTCCTACTAGAAACTGAGCCTTACTGGTTCATGTGAGAGCTGGGAGATGTAGTCCTTTATAAACTGAGCCTTACTGGTTCATGTGAGAGCTGGGAGATGTAGTCCTTTATAAACTGAGCCTTACTGGTTCATGTGAGAGCTGGGAGATGTAGTCCTACTAGAAACTGAGCCTTACTGTTTCATGTGAGAGCTGGGAGATGTAGTCCTTTATAAACTGAGCCTTACTGTTTCATGTGAGAGCTGGGAGATGTAGTCCTTTATAAACTGAGCCTCACTGTTTCATGTGAGAGCTGAGAGATGTAGTCCTTTATAAGCTGAGCCTTACTGGTTCATGTGAGAGCTGGGAGATGTAGTCCTTTATAAACTGAGCCTTACTGGTTCATGTGTCCAGAGAGGGCAAAAAGAGGAACACGCAGTCAGCTGACAGTCATGTTTATCTCACAGCATACTGTTGTCCATGCGCTCACACACACAGTCACTACAAACTGAGCTGTAGGGTCACTGGTGCATGTGACTAGTTGAGAGTAAAGAGGAACTGGCACACAAACTGACAGCAGAGAAATAAATAGTACACACACACACACCACACCACACCACACCACACCACACCACACCACACCACACCACACATTGACCGACTGAAAGTAGAGCAAGACGGAGGCAAGAACACACACTATAAAATAAATAATAATAATAATAATAATAATAATAATAATGGAGGAAGGAGACACTCATCTGTCTGAAACCAGAGAAGAGACACACTATGGAGGAAGGGGAGACACACACTCCTTCATAGCACACAGAGCTACTGTTGTCCCAGGACAAGGTAAGGCACATCAGCCAGCTGTGGCAGTCAGAACCAGCTAACAAGCAGTCTTTCTGTATCCACACATGAACTGAACCACACAATTTTCCTTGCAAACACACACACCGTTTGAAAGTCCACCCATAGATGTCCTATTCAGATAGTTGGGAGTGAGGCCCAGAACCAGGCGCGTGGGGAGTGAGGCCCAGAACCAGGCGCGTGGGGAGTGAGGCCCAGAACCAGGCGCGTGGGGAGTGAGGCCCAGAACCAGGCGCGTGGGGAGTGAGGCCCAGAACCAGGCGCGTGGGGAGTGAGGCCCAGAACCAGGCGCGTGGGGGGGAGTGAGGCCGCGTGGGGAGTGAGGCCCAGAACCAGGCGCGTGGGGAGTGAGGCCCAGAACCAGGCGCGTGGGGAGTGAGGCCCAGAACCAGGCGCGTGGGGAGTGAGGCCCAGAACCAGGCGCGTGGGGAGTGAGGCCCAGAACCAGGCGCGTGGGGAGTGAGGCCCAGAACCAGGCGCGTGGGGAGTGAGGCCCAGGGTTCGCAGGACTTTTCCCTAGAGACTGACACCTATTTCTGGGATGGAATCAACCTCAGGCTACCCTTGTTGGCCCTTTGTGTGGTTCTATGTTGTGGGGATCACTGAGAGTTGTGGTTAAAATAGTTTGGGACTTGGTATTGGATTAAAGTGTCCTGTGAAATATCATGTTATTGTTGTAACTCAACTCCTACAATGTTTCTCCCTACACCCTCTCTCTCTGTCTCTCTCTGTCTCTCTCTGTCTGTCTCTCTCTGTCTGTCTCTCTCTCTGTCTCTCTCTGTCTCTCTCTCTCTCTCTCTCTCTGTCTCTCTCTGTCTCTCGCTCTCTCTGTCTGTCTCGCTCTCTCTGTCTGTCTCGCTCTCTCTGTCTGTCTCGCTCTCTCTGTCTGTCTCGCTCTCTCTGTCTGTCTCGCTCTCTCTGTCTGTCTCGCTCTCTCTGTCTGTCTCGCTCTCTCTGTCTGTCTCGCTCTCTCTGTCTGTCTCGCTCTCTCTGTCTGTCTCGCTCTCTCTGTCTGTCTCGCTCTCTCTGTCTGTCTCGCTCTCTCTGTCTGTCTCGCTCTCTCTGTCTGTCTCGCTCTCTCTGTCTGTCTCGCTCTCTCTGTCTGTCTCGCTCTCTCTGTCTGTCTCGCTCTCTCTGTGTCTCGCTCTCTCTGTGTCTCGCTCTCTCTGTGTCTCGCTCTCTCTCTGTCTCTCTCTCTCTGTCTGTCTCTCTGTCTCTCTCTCTGTCTCTCTCCAGTGTGTCCAATGGGCAGTGGTGCCAGTAGACTCTACAGCTCCCTGGCCCAGACCCTAGTCAACAACAACACCACTACCACGCCCCTGGCCCAGCACCCCTCCCCCTCACAGGGGTGTCATTCTCCCCCGGGGGGGCACCCCCTGGAGCTGCTGAGGGAGTGTGAGGAGGCTCTACGGGACAGGCCTCCTCGCCTCCTCAGAGCCTTCATCTGCCCCGGGGAGGGAGAGGTGGACAGGGAGGAAGTGGACAACGATGCCACCCAGAGGACCATCAGAGTTATGCAGTGGAACATACTGGCTCAAGGTAAATATGGTTCTTAATTGTAGCAAAAATAGTCATGAACATTTAATCTCATTCAGGGTTATTAAATGGTATATTATTGCTCATTTGAATTGGCATCGAGGACAGTGAGACGGACGGACGGACTGACAGATGAATTCTCTCTCCCTCCAGCTCTAGGTGAAGGTATGGACAGTTTCGTCAACTGTCCCCTGGAAGCCCTGAACTGGGCGGAGCGTAAATACCTCATCCTAGAAGAGATCCTCACCTACCGACCTCACATCCTGTGTCTACAGGAAGTCGACCACTACTACGACACCTTCCAGCCAATCCTGGCCAGCCTGGGTTACCGCGGCAACTTCTGCCCCAAGCCCTGGTCTCCGTGTTTGAATGTGGAGGGCAACAACGGTCCGGATGGATGTGCTCTGTTCTACGATGAAGCCCGGTTGGACTTGGTGGATAGTGTGAATGTCCGGCTGTGTGCCCTTTTAACACCCACCAACCAGGTCTGTAAAACTATGCCAGTTGAACGGTCCTTCCTTCCTTGAAGTAAATCACTGGTCTGACAACGTCTGGCCCTAATTGGATGGAAACTCTGATTTCCAAGCACGTCGATTACCTCAGGGAATGAAGGATTCTGACAGGATCCTATTTTATAACAGGCAAGAGAGGTCAGAGGTCAACCCTCCTCCTGGACAGCCACTGTTTGTGTAGATTGTTAAACATACAGACTGGAACGTAAACCCTTAACTGTTTTATGCATTTGTCTTCCCTACAGGTGGCGGTCGTCACGACGCTGCGTTGCAGGGTGACAGGCCGGCGGCTGTGTGTTGCCGTGACGCACCTCAAAGCCCGGAGCGGCTGGGAATGTCTCCGTAGTGCCCAGGGTTCCGACCTTCTCCGGAACCTCGCCACCCTCACCCAATCACCGGGGTCCTTCGGGTCCCATCGGCGTCTCCCCAGACACCCCTCTCCTCGTCTGCGGCGACTTCAACGCTGTGCCTTCAGAGGACGTCTACCAGCGTTTCGCATCGTCACCGTTGATCCTTGACTCCGCCTATAAACGGTTAAGCCGGGACGGGCTTTCGGAACCGGCCTACACCACGTGGAAGATCCGGCCGACGGGAGAGTGCTGCACCACATTGGATTATATCTGGTACTCTAGAGAAGCTTTCAGTGTGGACGCAGTGTTGGATATGCCTACAGAGGAACAGATTGGCCCCAACAGGCTTCCGTCGTACAACTACCCCTCCGATCACCTCTCGCTGGTGTGTGACTTCAGCTTTAAAAAGCAGCAGGAGGAGTGAAGAGGATCATATGGACTCTTGACAATTCGAGGGACGGAGGGAACAGAACGAGGGACGGAGGGAACAGAACGAGGGACGGAGGGAACAGAACGAGGGACGGAGGGAACAGAACGAGGGACGGAGGGAACAGAACGAGGGACGGAGGGAACAGAACGAGGGACGGAGGGAACAGAACGAGGGATGGAGGGACTGAGGGGACAGAACGAGGGACGGAGGGGACAGAACGAGGGACGGAGGGGACAGAACGAGGGACGGAGGGGACAGAACGAGGGACGGAGGGGACAGAACGAGGGACGGAGGGGACAGAACGAGGGACGGAGGGGACAGAAGCGCCACTGTCCCTCTGAGTCCGAACCCATCTCTCTGGGGTATGATGACTGGAGAACAGGAGGAGGGAATAGAAGCGCCACTGTCCCTCTGAGTCCGAACCCATCTCTCTGGGGTATGATGACTGGAGAACAGGAGGAGGGAAATGGGGAGGAGACAACCCGCTTGGTGTGAGCTTTCTTTTCAGAAGTCATGTTATCGATTTAAAACACTGAATGAAGGAGAGACCGAGAGGATTGGACTGGACAGACTGCTGAAACTAGGCTCTATGGTTCCTGTCTACAGTAGAGGTGCTGTTGTCTCTGACACTGTGATGATTGGATTGGACTGGACAGACTGCTGAAACTAGGCTCTATGGTTCCTGTCTACAGTAGAGGTGCTGTTGTCTCTGACACTGTGATGATGGGAATGGACAGACTGCTGAAACTAGGCTCTATGGTTCCTGTCTACAGTAGAGGTGCTGTTGTCTCTGACACTGTGATGATTGGATTGGACTGGACAGACTGCTGAAACTAGGCTCTATGGTTCCTGTCTACAGTAGAGGTGCTGTTGTCTCTGACACTGTGATGATGGGAATGGACAGACTGCTGAAACTAGGCTCTATGGTTCCTGTCTACAGCAGAGGTGCTGTTGTCTCTGACACTGTGATGATGGGACAGACTGCTGAAACTAGGCTCTATGGTTCCTGTCTACAGTAGAGGTGCTGTTGTTGTCTCTGACACTGTGATGATGGGACTGGACAGACTGCTGAAACTAGGCTCTATGGTTCCTGTCTACAGTAGAGGTGCTGTTGTTGTCTCTGACACTGTGATGATTGGACAGACTGCTGAAACTAGGCTCTATGGTTCCTGTCTACAGTAGAGGTGTTGTTGTCTCTGACACTGTGATGATTGGACTGGACAGACTGCTGAAACTAGGCTCTATGGTTCCTGTCTACAGCAGAGGTGCTGTTGTTGTCTCTGACTCTGTGATGATTGCACCCTACCTGCTACTATTCAACTCTACGTGTCCTGGGCTGCTTCAGTTCAAGGGGGGTAATCCTACAGAGCAGGATCAAGGGGTTAGCCGGCGAACTAGGAATGAACTTGCCGAAATATTCTGAAGTATTACAGTGCATTTTGGGAAGTATTCAGACACCTTGACTTTCTTCAAAATGTGGTTACGTTACAGCCTTATTCTAAAATAGATTAAATTAATGTTTTTCATCAATCTTCACAATACCCCACAATGGACAAAGCAAAAACAGGTTTTTAGAAATACTACTCTAACCATGATAACCAAGGTTGAACTCTTTGGCCTGAATGCCAAGTGTCATGTCTGGAGGAAACCTGACACCATCCCTATGGTGAAGCATGGTGGTGGCACCATCCCTATGGTGAAGCATGGTGGTGGCACCATCCCTATGGTGAAGCATGGTGGTGGCACCATCCCTATGGTGAAGCATGGTGGTGGCACCATCCCTATGGTGAAGCATGGTGGTGGCACCATCCCTATGGTGAAGCATGGTGGTGGCACCATCCCTATGGTGAAGCATGGTGGTGGCACCATCCCTATGGTGAAGCATGGTGGTGGCACCATCCCTATGGTGAAGCATGGTGGTGGCACCATCCCTATGGTGAAGCATGGTGGTGGCACCATCCCTATGGTGAAGCATGGTGGTGGCACCATCTCTATGGTGAAGCATGGTGGTGGCACCATCCCTATGGTGAAGCATGGTGGTGGCACCATCCCTATGGTGAAGCATGGTGGTGGCACCATCCCTATGGTGAAGCATGGTGGTGGCACCATCCCTATGGTGAAGCATGGTGGTGGCACCATCCCTATGGTGAAGCATGGTGGTGGCACCATCCCTATGGTGAAGCATGGTGGTGGCACCATCCCTATGGTGAAGCATGGTGGTGGCACCATCCCTATGGTGAAGCATGGTGGTGGCACCATCCCTATGGTGAAGCATGGTGGTGGCACCATCCCTATGGTGAAGCATGGTGGTGGCACCATCCCTATGGTGAAGCATGGTGGTGGCACCATCCCTATGGTGAAGCATGGTGGTGGCACCATCCCTATGGTGAAGCATGGTGGTGGCACCATCCCTATGGTGAAGCATGGTGGTGGCACCATCCCTATGGTGAAGCATGGTGGTGGCACCATCCCTATGGTGAAGCATGGTGGTGGCACCATCCCTATGGTGAAAGACCTGAAAATATCTGTGCAGCGACGCTCCCCAACCAACCTGACAGAGCTTGAGAGGACCTTCCCAAATACAGGTGTGACCAGCTTGTAGAGTCATACTCAAGAACACTTGAGGCTGTAATCGCTTCAACAAAGTACTGAATTTGAATATTTTTCATTTGTAAAAATGTCTTAACCTGTTTTTGCTTTGTCATTACGGGGTATTGTGTGTGTAGATTGATTTAAAAAATATTACATTTTAAAATGAATCTGTAACAAAATGTGGGGAAAGTAAAGGTGTCTGAATACATGTTAAACATGTTCATCAGCATTTCCTCAACTGCAGAGGGTATATATATATGTTTTGTAATGTTCACAGCATTTCCTCAACTGCAGAGGGTATATATATGTTTTGTAATGTTCACAGCATTTCCTCAACTGCAGAGGGTATATATATGTTTTGTAATGTTCACAGCATTTCCTCAACTGCAGAGGGTATATATATGTTTTGTAATGTTCACAGCATTTCCTCAACTGCAGAGGGTATATATATGTTTTGTAATGTTCACAGCATTTCCTCAACTGCAGAGGGTATATATATGTTTTGTAATGTTCACAGCATTTCCTCAACTGCAGAGGGTATATATATGTTTTGTAATGTTCACAGCATTTCCTCAACTGCAGAGGGTATATATATGTTTTGTAATGTTCACAGCATTTCCTCAACTGCAGAGGGTATATATATGTTTTGTAATGTTCACAGCATTTCCTCAACTGCAGAGGGTATATATATGTTTTGTAATGTTCACAGCATTTCCTCAACTGCAGAGGGTATATATATGTTTTGTAATGTTCACAGCATTTCCTCAACTGCAGAGGGTATATATATGTTTTGTAATGTTCACAGCATTTCCTCAACTGCAGAGGGTATATATATGTTTTGTAATGTTCACAGCATTTCCTCAACTGCAGAGGGTATATATATGTTTTGTAATGTTCACAGCATTTCCTCAACTGCAGAGGGTATATATATGTTTTGTAATGTTCACAGCATTTCCTCAACTGCAGAGGGTATATATATGTTTTGTAATGTTCACAGCATTTCCTCAACTGCAGAGGGTATATATATGTTTTGTAATGTTCACAGCATTTCCTCAACTGCAGAGGGTATATATATGTTTTGTAATGTTCACAGCATTTCCTCAACTGCAGAGGGTATATATATGTTTTGTAATGTTCACAGCATTTCCTCAACTGCAGAGGGTATATATATGTTTTGTAATGTTCACAGCATTTCCTCAACTGCAGAGGGTATATATATGTTTTGTAATGTTCAACAGCACAGCATTTCCTCAACTGCAGAGGGTATATATATGTTTTGTAATGTTCACAGCATTTCCTCAACTGCAGAGGGTATATATATGTTTTGTAATGTTCAACAGCACAGCAGTTCCTCAACTGCAGAGGGTATATATATATGTTTTGTAATGTTCAACAGCACAGCATTTCCTCAACTGCAGAGGGTATATATATGTTTTGTAATGTTCACAGCATTTCCTCAACTGCAGAGGGTATATATATGTTTTGTAATGTTCACAGCATTTCCTCAACTGCAGAGGGTATATATATGTTTTGTAATGTTCAACAGCACAGCATTTCCTCAACTGCAGAGGGTATATATATGTTTTGTAATGTTCACAGCATTTCCTCAACTGCAGAGGGTATATATATGTTTTGTAATGTTCAACAGCACAGCAGTTCCTCAACTGCAGAGGGTATATATATATGTTTTGTAATGTTCAACAGCACAGCATTTCCTCAACTGCAGAGGGTATATATATGTTTTGTAATGTTCACAGCATTTCCTCAACTGCAGAGGGTTTGTAATAAACTAGAGGGTATATATATGTTTTGTAATGTTCACAGCATTTCCTCAACTGCAGAGGGTATATATATGTTTTGTAATGTTCACAGCATTTCCTCAACTGCAGAGGGTATATATATGTTTTGTAATGTTCACAGCATTTCCTCAACTGCAGAGGGTATATATATGTTTTGTAATGTTCACAGCATTTCCTCAACTGCAGAGGGTATATATATGTTTTGTAATGTTCACAGCATTTCCTCAACTGCAGAGGGTATATATATGTTTTGTAATGTTCACAGCATTTCCTCAACTGCAGAGGGTATATATATGTTTTGTAATGTTCACAGCATTTCCTCAACTGCAGAGGGTATATATATGTTTTGTAATGTTCACAGCATTTCCTCAACTGCAGAGGGTATATATATGTTTTGTAATGTTCACAGCATTTCCTCAACTGCAGAGGGTATATATATGTTTTGTAATGTTTCCTCAACTGCAGAGGGTATTTTTTGTAATGTTCCTCAACTGCAGAGGGTATATATATGTTTTGTAATGTTCACAGCATTTCCTCAACTGCAGAGGGTATATATATGTTTTGTAATGTTCACAGCATTTCCTCAACTGCAGAGGGTATATATATGTTTTGTAATGTTCACAGCATTTCCTCAACTGCAGAGGGTATATATATGTTTTGTAATGTTCACAGCATTTCCTCAACTGCAGAGGGTATATATATGTTTTGTAATGTTCATTTCCTCAACTGCAGAGGGTATGTTTTGTAATGTTCACAGCATTTCCTCAACTGCAGAGGGTATATATATGTTTTGTAATGTTCACAGCATTTCCTCAACTGCAGAGGGTATATATATGTTTTGTAATGTTCACAGCATTTCCTCAACTGCAGAGGGTATATATATGTTTTGTAATGTTCACAGCATTTCCTCAACTGCAGAGGGTATATATATGTTTTGTAATGTTCACAGCATTTCCTCAACTGCAGAGGGTATATATATGTTTTGTAATGTTCACAGCATTTCCTCAACTGCAGAGGGTATATATATGTTTTGTAATGTTCACAGCATTTCCTCAACTGCAGAGGGTATATATATGTTTTGTAATGTTCACAGCATTTCCTCAACTGCAGAGGGTTTTGTAATGTTCATTTCCTCAACTGCAGAGGGTGTTTTGTAATGTTCACAGCATTTCCTCAACTGCAGAGGGTATATATATGTTTTGTAATGTTCACAGCATTTCCTCAACTGCAGAGGGTATATATATGTTTTGTAATGTTCACAGCATTTCCTCAACTGCAGAGGGTATATATATGTTTTGTAATGTTCACAGCATTTCCTCAACTGCAGAGGGTATATATATGTTTTGTAATGTTCACAGCATTTCCTCAACTGCAGAGGGTATATATATGTTTTGTAATGTTCACAGCATTTCCTCAACTGCAGAGGGTATATATATGTTTTGTAATGTTCACAGCATTTCCTCAACTGCAGAGGGTATATATATGTTTTGTAATGTTCACAGCATTTCCTCAACTGCAGAGGGTATATATATGTTTTGTAATGTTCACAGCATTTCCTCAACTGCAGAGGGTATATATATGTTTTGTAATGTTCACAGCATTTCCTCAACTGCAGAGGGTATATATATGTTTTGTAATGTTCACAGCATTTCCTCAACTGCAGAGGGTATATATATGTTTTGTAATGTTCACAGCATTTCCTCAACTGCAGAGGGTATATATATGTTTTGTAATGTTCACAGCATTTCCTCAACTGCAGAGGGTATATATATGTTTTGTAATGTTCACAGCATTTCCTCAACTGCAGAGGGTATATATATGTTTTGTAATGTTCACAGCATTTCCTCAACTGCAGAGGGTATATATATGTTTTGTAATGTTCACAGCATTTCCTCAACTGCAGAGGGTATATATATGTTTTGTAATGTTCACAGCATTTCCTCAACTGCAGAGGGTATATATATGTTTTGTAATGTTCACAGCATTTCCTCAACTGCAGAGGGTATATATATGTTTTGTAATGTTCACAGCATTTCCTCAACTGCAGAGGGTATATATATGTTTTGTAATGTTCACAGCATTTCCTCAACTGCAGAGGGTATATATATGTTTTGTAATGTTCACAGCATTTCCTCAACTGCAGAGGGTATATATATGTTTTGTAATGTTCACAGCATTTCCTCAACTGCAGAGGGTATATATATGTTTTGTAATGTTCACAGCATTTCCTCAACTGCAGAGGGTATATATGTGTTTTGTAATGTTCATCAGCATTTCCTCTTACTGTGTGTATATATATATATACATGTCCTTTACTGGTCAGGTGTGTCATTAATGCCTAATGATACTTGTTCAGTACAAAAACGTTATTGAAAGTTGCACATAGAAATACCACTAAATAGAGCCAACGTGATTCCTTACTGTATACGTCAGAGGTGAGCGTTTGTTCTAAATAGCATATTTCTATCTGAACGTACCCCTACGGTACATTTAATTTGTAATATAAACAAACTTCCAGTAGTGTGTTTATATGTTGTATGGGTGGAAACTAAACCATATCCCTGGCATGGTGTAGTGGCCCCAGTAGGAAACTAAACCATATCCCTGGCATGGTGTACAGTGGCCCCAGTAGGAAACTAAACCATATCCCTGGCATGGTGTACCGTGGCCCCAGTAGGAAACTAAACCATATCCCTGGCATGGTGTACCGTGGCCCCAGTAGGAAACTAAACCATATCCCTGGCATGGTGTACCGTGGCCCCAGTAGGAAACTAAACCATATCCCTGGCATGGTGTACAGTGGCCCCAGTAGGAAACTAAACCATATCCCTGGCATGGTGTACAGTGGCCCCAGTAGGAAACTAAACCATATCCCTGGCATGGTGTACAGTGGCCCCAGTAGGAAACTAAACCATATCCCTGGCATGGTGTACCGTGGCCCCAGTAGGAAACTAAACCATATCCCTGGCATAGTGTACAGTGGCCCCAGTAGGAAACTAAACCATATCCCTGGCATGGTGTACAGTGGCCCCAGTAGGAAACTAAACCATATCCCTGGCATGGTGTACAGTGGCCCCAGTAGGAAACTAAACCATATCCCTGGCATGGTGTAGTGGCCCCAGTAGGAAACTAAACCATATCCCTGGCATGGTGTAGTGGCCCCAGTAGGAGACTAAGCCATATCCCTGGCATGGTGTACAGTGGCCCCAGTAGGAAACTAAACCATATCCCTGGCATGGTGTACAGTGGCCCCAGTAGGAAACTAAACCATATCCCTGGCATGGTGTACAGTGGCCCCAGTAGGAAACTAAACCATATCCCTGGCATGGTGTACAGTGGCCCCAGTAGGAAACTAAACCATATCCCTGGCATGGTGTACAGTGGCCCCAGTAGGAAACTAAACCATATCCCTGGCATGGTGTACCGTGGCCCCAGTAGGAAACTAAACCATATCCCTGGCATGGTGTACAGTGGCCCCAGTAGGAAACTAAACCATATCCCTGGCATGGTGTACAGTGGCCCCAGTAGGAAACTAAACCATATCCCTGGCATGGTGTACAGTGGCCCCAGTAGGAAACTAAACCATATCCCTGGCATGGTGTACAGTGGCCCCAGTAGGAAACTAAACCATATCCCTGGCATGGTGTACAGTGGCCCCAGTAGGAAACTAAACCATATCCCTGGCATGGTGTACCGTGGCCCCAGTAGGAAACTAAACCATATCCCTGGCATGGTGTACAGTGGCCCCAGTAGGAAACTAAACCATATCCCTGGCATGGTGTACAGTGGCCCCAGTAGGAAACTAAACCATATCCCTGGCATGGTGTACAGTGGCCCCAGTAGGAAACTAAACCATATCCCTGGCATGGTGTACAGTGGCCCCAGTAGGAAACTAAACCATATCCCTGGCATGGTGTACAGTGGCCCCAGTAGGAAACTAAACCATATCCCTGGCATGGTGTACAGTGGCCCCAGTAGGAAACTAAACCATATCCCTGGCATGGTGTACCGTGGCCCCAGTAGGAAACTAAACCATATCCCTGGCATGGTGTACAGTGGCCCCAGTAGGAAACTAAACCATACCCCTGGCATGGTGCCACGTACTACCAACTGACCCAGTTATTTCCAGTCCATCAGTCCCAGGACAATAGTTTATAGTCAAACTGTCAGCCTGTGTGTAATAAAACAATCTGCCCTTCTTTTCTGTCTCTGTGTGGTGTTCTACACATTATAAATCACTTCCTACCTCACCAGTTGAAATGCCATCCAATGTCCCCTGGTGGTAAGCTGTGGAACTACAGTTATCACCAGCATGTGAAATGTGGACATTAACTACGACATACCGTCTTCGGTGTGTTCCTGGTGGGGATGGAACCTAGAACTCTGATTAAATGGTTCCGGAGCTACTAAACTTCTGTACTCAGTCTACACACATGTTCCTGATGGGGATGGAACCTAGAACTCTGATTAAATGGTTCCGGAGCTACTAAACTTCTGTACTCCGTCTACACACATGTTCCTGATGGGGATGGAACCTAGAACTCTGATTAAATGGTTCCGGAGCTACTAAACTTCTGTACTCCGTCTACACACATGTTCCTGATGGGGATGGAACCTAGAACTCTGATTAAATGGTTCCGGAGCTACTAAACTTCTGTACTCCGTCTACACACATGTTCCTGATGGGGATGGAACCTAGAACTCTGATTAAATGGTTCTGGAGCTACTAAACTTCTGTACTCCGTCTACACGGCTGAGCCAACAACAGGTGTGTGGATCACCTCTAACATGTCTGAACCAACAACAGCATTTACCACAAATGCAGAAACATCACCTTTGGAAAAGCATAATTTAATTTAAACAAAAGACAAAACAGAAAGTCGTTTAATTCAAATGTTTTTTTTTTATTTTCAGTAAAATCTACTTGAATACACTTTGAAACAAGAGTACAACAAAATAGAATATACTTCAAATGTTGAATATACAAACTAGTTCAGTTCCGAACAGCTTTCTGCCACTTCATACGACTAAGGAAAGCAGAAACTGCTGAAGGAAAGGGAGGGGGCGGAGCCAAGATGGCTGACGAGCAGTTACCCTAGAGACCGTTACCGTGGGGATGTAGACGTAGTAAGCCTATGGTCAAGGCCTACTAGAACCAACCAGGGGTTGGGAGTCAATTCCATTTCTATTACAGTCGATGCTAATTTTTTTTTTTTTTTTTTTTATCATTGAAGAGAATTGGAATTTCAGTCTACTTCCTGAATTGTAATGGTTTTGACCCCAAACCCTGTAACCGACCCACTGACCTGGGCTTCAGACTATAAGAGAACAAGGTTGTTGTCGTATTGTTCTATAACACTGTGCTTGGTACAAGGTATCCAAAATGGTCAAGAAACCGTAACACACAAAAAAAAAGCTAAATGACCTTATAAACAATGAATGACGAATAAGAACAGATCATTCTAAGGCTGTTTTGTCGTGAATTCAATTCCCCCTAAACTGTATAATAGTTATATACACAAGTCCCCTTGGCTTTATATTTTCCCCTTGTAAGAGCTGATCCTAGAACAGCCCGCAGTCTTTCGTGTGGTTGGTTAACGCACCGGAATCTGCACAGTGATTCGGCAAATCAAATGCTGGTCGTACACAGATACATTTCTATACAAACCCCCCCCTCCTCCATCTCTCTCCTTTTCCAGTTCACATTTTTTTTTTGGTTTTTAATAATTAGCCTTTTGTTTAGTGTTCTCGTTTTGTCTTTTTTAAAGTTTGCATTTGTCCGTTGTAGCTTAGTCAGCTAGTGTCTCGTCTGCCAGAAACAGAACCTGTAGTGATATAAACTTGACTTGGTCCCTTTTTCTGAAGGAGATTCTTCCCTTCTGAGAAGTCATTGCTGGGCTCCTGTGTTGGCTGGGTAACCGACAGTATTGTACAGCTCAGATGACACCCTATTCCCTACAGAAGTAGTGTACTGTATAGGGAATAGGGGGCCATTTGGGATGCGCATGGGGTCTCCATAGAGATGAGGCTGTGGTAGGAAGGTAGACCCCCCCCCCCAGGGTAAATCAGAGCTGGTTGTGGGTCTTTATAGTCTCTCAAACTGTCATGTAGAAAAAGAGGAACAAACTATGTGGGCAAAAACTGTACAAACAATGTTGAGGTGTGTGTGTGTGTGTGTGTGTGTGTGTGTGTGTGTGTGTGTGTGTGTGTGTGTGTGTGTGTGTGTGTGTGTGTCCGTACTTGTGGCCTCAACACTCCGGATCTTCTGACTTGATCTCAGGCGGGACCTCCTCTGATTTAGACGACTACCGTGATGATCTCCGGTGCTTCCGGTAACGTGGTCTGGACGGGGAGGGCCTGTACCGTTCTAACGGTCAGCGTCTTGGCCTGCTGCTGCTGTTCTCTCGTCGCCGTGCCAGATCTCTTGATGATGCCGCTGATGATATGGGATGCCGCCACCGGAGCGCTCTGATTGGCTGTTGTCGTCGTCACGGTGACCACTGCCGTCCCGGTCCCGCCACCTTGCGTCGTCGTGACGATATGATGTGTCTGTTGTTGTTGATGATGATGCAGCGTTGTGGGAACGGCCAGCCTCATCACCTTGGTCACAGGGGATACAATTTGTAATTCCATAAATGAAGACCATGTTTGAATTTGTAACAAAAATAAATACAAATTAATAAACAAAAAAACACATTAAGTCTGTGCCCAAATGCAATACTTTTATACTTGCATGTCAGTATCTTGTGATGTTTTAAAGAATGTGTTTTCAGATTTTTAGCTTAAAATGGCCAATAAAAAAACTATTTTTAAAAACAGACACCTGTGTCCCTGCAGCCATGGTAACATGAGGTGCCAGGGCTCGTACCCCCCAGGAGTTTGTCCCGCCCAGGAGAGATGCTGCCCGTCGGGGAGCCCCCCAGGCCAGGCTTGTTCTGCTGCTGGTACTGGGCCAGCTGGTGGGCCGGGATGGTGATGATCTTAGCCAGTTGGACCGTGATCTTGTCTCCGTTCTCCGCTGTGGCTGGAACCATAGTGGGGATGGTCTGGATCACAACCTGCAGAGGAGAGAGATGGTTAGGAACAGGTCTACACATTCTATATCTATACAGAGTGGGGGGTCTGGATCACAACCTGCAGAGGAGAGAGATGGTTAGGAACAGGTCTACACATTCTAGATCTATACAGAGTGGGGATGGTCTGGATCACAACCTGCAGAGGAGAGAGATGGTTAGGAACAGGTCTACACATTCTATATCTATACAGAGTGGGGGGTCTGGATCACAACCTGCAGAGGAGAGAGATGGTTAGGAACAGGTCTACACATTCTAGATCTATACAGAGTGGGGATGGTCTGGATCACAACCTGCAGAGGAGAGAGATGGTTAGGAACAGGTCTACACATTCTATATCTATACAGAGTGGGGATGGTCTGGATCACAACCTGCAGAGGAGAGAGATGGTTAGGAACAAGTCTACACATTCTATATCTATACAGAGTGAGGGGTCTGGATCACAACCTGCAGAGGAGAGAGATGGTTAGGAACAGGTCTACACATTCTAGATCTATACAGAGTGGGGATGGTCTGGATCACAACCTGCAGAGGAGAGAGATGGTTAGGAACAGGTCTACACATTCTATATCTATACAGAGTGAGGGGTCTGGATCACAACCTGCAGAGGAGAGAGATGGTTAGGAACAGGTCTACACATTCTATATCTATACAGAGTGGGGGGTCTGGATCACAACCTGCAGAGGAGAGAGATGGTTAGGAACAGGTCTACACATTCTAGATCTATACAGAGTGGGGATGGTCTGGATCACAACCTGCAGAGGAGAGAGATGGTTAGGAACAGGTCTACACATTCTATATCTATACAGAGTGGGGGGTCTGGATCACAACCTGCAGAGGAGAGAGATGGTTAGGAACAGGTCTACACATTCTAGATCTATACAGAGTGGGGATGGTCTGGATCACAACCTGCAGAGGAGAGAGATGGTTAGGAACAGGTCTACACATTCTATATCTATACAGAGTGGGGATGGTCTGGATCACAACCTGCAGAGGAGAGAGATGGTTAGGAACAAGTCTACACATTCTATATCTATACAGAGTGAGGGGTCTGGATCACAACCTGCAGAGGAGAGAGATGGTTAGGAACAGGTCTACACATTCTAGATCTATACAGAGTGGGGATGGTCTGGATCACAACCTGCAGAGGAGAGAGATGGTTAGGAACAGGTCTACACATTCTATATCTATACAGAGTGGGGATGGTCTGGATCACAACCTGCAGAGGAGAGAGATGGTTAGGAACAGGTCTACACATTCTATATCTATACAGAGTGAGGGGTCTGGATCACAACCTGCAGAGGAGAGAGATGGTTAGGAACAGGTCTACACATTCTATATCTATACAGAGTGAGGGGTCTGGATCACAACCTGCAGAGGAGAGAGATGGTTAGGAACAGGTCTACACATTCTATATCTATACAGAGTGGGGGGTCTGGATCACAACCTGCAGATGAGAGAGATGGTTAGGAACAGGTCTACACATTCTATATCTATACAGAGTGGGGGGTCTGGATCACAACCTGCAGAGGAGAGAGATGGTTAGGAACAGGTCTACACATTCTATATCTATACAGAGTGGGGGGTCTGGATCACAACCTGCAGAGGAGAGAGATGGTTAGGAACAGGTCTACACATTCTATATCTATACAGAGTGGGGGGTCTGGATCACAACCTGCAGATGAGAGAGATGGTTAGGAACAGGTCTACACATTCTAGATCTATACAGAGTGGGGGGTCTGATTACAACATGCAGAGGAGAGAGATGGTTAGGAACAGGTCTACACATTCTAGATCTATACAGAGTGGGGGGTCTGATTACAACATGCAGAGGAGAGAGATGGTTAGGAACAGGTCTACACATTCTAGATCTATACAGAGTGGGGGTGGTCTGACTCACAACCTGGAGAGAAGAGATATGGTTAGGAACAGGTCTACACATTTTAGAGCTATACAGAGTGTGTGTGTGGGGGGGGGGGGGGGGTGTCTGGATCACAACCTGGAGAGAAGAGATGGTTTGTGTCCCTCAGCCGTCAAACTGTCCAGCCTGTCTGCACTACAGAGTAGCTAGCTGACACACCAACTAGCGTGGTTACCCACCTTCGGTTGGGAGTTTGCGTTGCCCGTTGCCGTGCCGATGGGAGAGGCGTTGGCCAATTGGTACGTCGCTTGGCCTCCCGACGTCCCTGGCGCCTGTTGCACGGCAACCGTTGAGATCTTCTGGCCCAGTGACGTTGTCATGACTACAGGCACTTGCATGGCAACCCTTACAGTCCTGGAGACGGAAACGATAACAAAATGGAGTCCGTGACAACATTTTGTATATACAAATTTACTAGATATCGATAGATAAACTCTTTTACATTCAGCATAAAACCTCCAAAGTGAATTGTGTGTTTCAGGGTCAGTATTAGGGTGAGTCTCTAACCTGGGTCCTGAGGCAGTGGCGATGATGTGTGTTTCAGGGTCAGTATTAGGGTGTGTCTCTAACCTGGGCCCTGAGGCAGTGGGGATGATGTGTGTTTCAGGGTCAGTATTAGGGTGTGTCTCTAACCTGGGCCCTGAGGCAGTGGGGATGATGTGTGTTTCAGGGTCAGTATTAGGGTGTGTCTCTAACCTGGGTCCTGAGGCAGTGGGGATGATGGCCGTGTGAGAATGCTGCGTCTGGGTTCCGTCTGGCGCCGTGGAAATGGTCACTATCCTCGGAACCCCCACCGCCGCCCCGCCCCCTGTCACCACTGCCTTGTTGCCCTTAGCAACCGGAGGATGGACCACGGTTCTAGTCCCACCCCT
Organism: Oncorhynchus gorbuscha; assembly: GCF_021184085.1. Classification (NCBI taxonomy): domain Eukaryota; kingdom Metazoa; phylum Chordata; class Actinopteri; order Salmoniformes; family Salmonidae; genus Oncorhynchus; species Oncorhynchus gorbuscha. The sequence continues at coordinate 79,776 of NW_025746332.1, forward strand.
CAGGATGGTGGGCGTCGTGGCGAGCTCGGCCACATTCAGTATCGTCTCCGACGAGGGCAGGACTCTCTCGTGGTAAGACTTCTCTGAGCCAATAAGATCACCCGATCTCGAGTCGGCCTTGTCGTCCTCGATGACAACGATGTTCTTGGGCATCTCCTTGAACTGGTAGACCAGCCGCTGACCTTCGACCTTGGCCAGTATACCACGTTGGTAGTAGTACCTGGTAGAGAGGGAGGAGAAGGAGGGAGAGAGGAGGGTGAGGGAGGGAGAGGGAGGGAGAGGGAGGGAGAGAGGGGATAGGGAGAGAAGGAGGGAGAGAGAGAGAGGGAGGGGATAGGGAGAGAGGAGGGTGAGAGAAGGAGGGTGAGAGAAGGAGGGAGAGAGGAGGGAGGGAGAGAGGGAGGAGAGGGAGGGAGAGAGGAGGAAGAGAGGAGGAGGAGGGAGGAGGAGGGAGAGGGAGAGAGAAGGAGGGAGAGAGGAGGAAGGAGGGAGAGAGGAGGAAGGAGGGAGAGAGGAGGAAGGAGGGAGAGAGGAGGAAGGAGGGAGAGAGGAGGAAGGAGGGAGAGAGAAGGAGGGAGAGAGAAGGAGGGAGAGAGGGAGGGAGAGAGGGAGGGAGAGAGGGAGGGAGAGAGGGAGGGAGAGAGGGAGGGAGAGAGGGAGGGAGAGAGGGAGGGAGAGAGGGAGGGAGAGGAGGGAGAGAGAGGAGAGAGGAGAGGGAGGGAGAGAGGAGGAGGGAGAGAGGAGGGGAGGGAGAGGAGGGAGGAGAGAGAAGGAGGGAGAGAGAAGGAGGGAGAGAAGGAGGGAGAGAGAAGGAGGGAGAGAGAAGGAGGGAGAGAGAAGGAGGGAGAGAGAAGGAGGGAGAGAGAAGGAGGGAGAGAGAAGGAGGGAGAGAGAAGGAGGGAGAGAGAAGGGAGGAGGGAGAGAGAAGGAGGGAGAGAGAAGGAGGGAGAGAGAAGGAGGGAGAGAGAAGGAGGGAGAGAGGGAGGGAGAGAGGGAGGGAGAGAGGGAGGGAGAGAGGGAGGGAGAGAGGGAGGGAGGGGAGGAGGAGAGAGGGAGAGAGGAGGGTGAGAGAGGGAGGGGATAGGGAGAGAGGAGGGGGAAGACAGAGGGAGGGAAATAGTGGAGGGAGGGGATAGGGAGAGAGGGGTGGGGAGAGAGGGGTGGGGAGACGGAGGGAGGGGATAGGGAGAGAGGAGGGGGAGAGAGAGAGGGAAGACAGAGGGAGGGAAATAGAGGAGGGAGGGGATAGGGAGAGAGGAGAGGGAGAGAGAGAGGGAGGGGATCATGTTCCTCCAAACCAACAACCTACACATTAACTCATGTTCCTCAGAGGAACTCATCCAAACCAACAAGCTACACACCTAACTCAGCTTAAAGCCTCTTCCACAGTCAATGCCATTTCAAGTGCTAGACGGTTGTAGGGTAAACCCTCACCTCAGAGCGCGTCCCATGGTCTCATAGTTCATGTCAGGTTTGTTCTTGTGTTTGCCCCAGAGCTTGGACACGGCCTTGGAGTCCACCAGCTTGAAGATGCCCTTCTCCCTCTGAGTCCACTTGATGTACCTGGGACACGTGTTCTTGTCCTGAAGCAAGTCCAACAGGAACTCCCACAGGTACGTGGTGCTGCCTGGGGGACCAGAGACAGGCGGGTCGGTCGGACAGAGGGACAGGCGGGTCGGTCGGACAGAGAGACAGGCGGGTCGGTCGGACAGAGAGACAGGCGGGTCGGTCGGTCGGACAGAGAGACAGGCGGGTCGGTCGGTCGGACAGAGAGACAGGCGGGTCGGTCGGTCGGACAGAGAGACAGGCGGGTCGGTCGGTCGGACAGAGAGACAGGCGGGTCGGTCGGTCGGACAGAGAGACAGGCGGGTCGGTCGGTCGGACAGAGAGACAGGCGGGTCGACAGAGAGACAGGCGGGTCGGTCGGTCGGACAGAGAGACAGGCGGGTCGGTCGGTCGGACAGAGAGACAGGCGGGTCGGACAGAGAGACAGGCGGGTCGGTCGGTCGGACAGAGAGACAGGCGGGTCGGTCGGTCGGACAGAGAGACAGGCGGGTCGGTCGGACAGAGAGACAGGCGGGTCGGTCGGACAGAGGGACAGGCGGGTCGGTCGGACAGAGGGACAGGCGGGTCGGTCGGACAGAGGGACAGGCGGGTCGGTCGACAGAGGGACAGGCGGGTCGGTCGGACAGAGGGACAGGCGGGTCGGTCGGACAGAGGGACAGGCGGGTCGGTCGGACAGAGGGACAGGCGGGTCGGTCGGACAGAGGGACAGGCGGGTCGGTCGGACAGAGGGACAGGCGGGTCGGTCGGACAGAGGGACAGGCGGGTCGGTCGGACAGAGGGACAGGCGGGTCGGCCGACAGAGGGACAGGCGGGTCGGTCGGACAGAGGGACAGGCGGGTCGGTCGGACAGAGAGACAGGCGGGTCGGTCGACAGAGAGACAGGCGGGTCGGCCGACAGAGAGACAGGCGGGTCGGCCGACAGAGAGACAGGCGGGTCGGCCGACAGAGAGACAGGCGGGTCGGCCGACAGAGAGACAGGCGGGTCGGCCGACAGAGAGACAGGCGGGTCGGTCGGACAGAGACAGGCGGGTCGGTCGGACAGAGAGACAGGCGGGTCGGTCGGACAGAGACAGGCGGGTCGGTCGGACAGAGACCACACTTATCCCTTCCTCTACGTTTAGAGCCTTAAACAACAGGTTAGACTTCACAAAGAATATGGTTGATGAACACTTGGTTGTGGGAAAACTAAGTCCAAGCCCCTAATCAACACATGAAGTCCTAGGGGTTTATGGATGTGTCCTTTCTGTATATTTGGTGTCCCACCTTTCCCTTCTCTGGGTTTTCTCTTGATGCTGAGGTCCGGCGATCCGTTGGACACAGCAGGCAGGTGGGTCTTTGGCTTCCTCCCCGCTACACAGACAAACAGACCAATAAAGTTATTCAAAATCAATCAAATCAAGACATGAGCATTTCACATTGCGTGCAATCTCCCAATATGCCAATAGACGGCGCTCTTTCTGTCTGCAAGATACAGCCAGTCCTATTGAACATCAACATCCTGTTTGCAAGATACAGCCAGTCCTATTGAACATCAACATCCTGTCTACAAGATACAGCCAGTCCTATTGAACATCAACATCCTGTCTGCAAGATACAGCCAGTCCTATTTAACATCAACATCTTGTCTGCAAGATACAGCCAGTCCTATTTAACATCAACATCCTGTCTACAAGATACAGCCAGTCCTATTTAACATCAACATCCTGTCTGCAAGATACAGCCAGTCCTATTTAACATCAACATCCTGTCTACAAGATACAGCCAGTCCTATTGAACATCAACATCCTGTCTACAAGATACAACCAGTCCTATTTAACACCAACATCCTGTCTACAAGATACAGCCAGTCCTATTTAACATCAACATCCTGTCTGCAAGATACAGCCAGTCCTATTTAACATCAACATCCTGTCTACAAGATACAGCCAGTCCTATTTAACATCAACATCCTGTCTGCAAGATACAGCCAGTCATTTAACATCAACATCCTGTCTACAAGATACAGCCAGTCCTATTGAACATCAACATCCTGTCTACAAGATACAACCAGTCCTATTTAACATCAACATCCTGTCTGCAAGATACAGCCAGTCCTATTTAACATCAACATCCTGTCTACAAGATACCGCCAGTCTGACAAGTCAGTCCTATTTAACATCAACATCCTGTCTACAAGATACAGCCAGTCCTATTTAACATCAACATCCTGTCTGCAAGATACAGCCAGTCCTATTTAACATCAACATCCTGTCTACAAGATACAGCCAGTCCTATTGAACATCAACATCCTGTCTACAAGATACAGCCAGTCCTATTTAACATCAACATCCTGTCTACAAGATACAGCCAGTCCTATTTAACATCAACATCCTGTCTACAAGATACAACCAGTCTGATAATTCAGTCCTATTAACCATCATCATCTTTATAGTACCTTTATCATTAAAACCATTTAGGCTCTTTAGCATTACTTTGATGTCTTAATCAACAGCCAGCATCTCCAATCAACAGCCAGCATCTCCAATCAACAGCCAGCATCTCCAATCAACAGCCAGCATCTCCAATCAACAGCCAGCATCTCCAATCAACAGCCAGCATCTCCAATCAACAGCCAGCATCTCCAATCAACAGCCAGCATCTCCAATCAACAGCCAGCATCTCCAATCAACAGCCAGCATCTCCAATCAACAGCCAGCATCTCCAATCAACAGCCAGCATCTCCAATCAACAGCCAGCATCTCCAATCAACAGCCAGCATCTCCAATCAACAGCCAGCATCTCCAATCAACAGCCAGCATCTCCAATCAACAGCCAGCATCTCCAATCAACAGCCAGCATCTCCAATCAACAGCCAGCATCTCCAATCAACAGCCAGCATCTCCAATCAACAGCCAGCATCTCCAATCAACAGCCAGTATCTCCAATCAACAGCCAGTATCTCCAATCAACAGACAGTATCTTCAATCAACAGACAGTATCTTCAATCAACAGACAGTATCTCCAATCAACAGACAGTATCTTTGGGTAGTATTATGGAAAGTTTCTTGATTTCTCAGTGGATAGCCAGTATTCTAGGGTGACCTCCGTGTCCTCATCCCTAACAGGTCGGTGGTCAGGCTCTGGTTCCTCTAGGAGGGTGACCTCCGTGTCCTCATCCCTAACAGGTCGGTGGTCAGGCTCTGGTTCCTCTAGGAGGGTGACCTCCGTGTCCTCATCCCTAACAGGTCGGTGGTCAGGCTCTGGTTCCTCTAGGAGGGTGACCTCCGTGTCCTCATCACTAACCTTTCTTCTTCTTGACAGGATGTTGGTCAGGCTCTGACTTCCTCTGGTTCCTCTATGAGGGTGACCTCCATGTCCTCGTCCATACAGTCTCGGTGGACACCTCCACCACAGTCTCGGTCATCACGTCTGGACGCATCGCCGCGTGGATGAAGTCTGGGGTGGTCCCACACCCTGCCGGGATGAACACATCTAGTGGGACAAGAGGGAAAACGTTGAGAGAGATTCTGATGTTCTGGTGGATGTAACGTTGTGTGAACACCAACATTCGTATGACATCATCGGAGATCTACGACATCAATGATGTCTCTCTGTTCTAGTCTCTCGGCTGCTTATGGGTGGAATATGTCATGGTGAATACCTGCTTATGGATGGAATATGTCATGGTGAATACCTCTGGTTCATGGTGAATACTCTGCTGTTTATGGGTGGAATATGGGTGAATACCTCTTATGGATGGAATATGTCATGGTGAATACCTGCTTATGGATGGAATATGTCATGGTGAATACCTGGGCTGCTGCTTATGGATGGAATATGTCATGGTGAATACCTAGGCTGCTGTTTATGGGTGGAATATGTCATGGTGAATACCTGGTTATGGATGGAATATGTCATGGTGAATACCTGGTTATAGATGGAATATGTCATGGTGAATACCTGCTTATGGGTGGAATATGTCATGGTGAATACCTGGGCTGCTGCTTATGGATGGAATATGTCATGGTGAATACCTAGGCTGCTGTTTATGGGTGGAATATGTCATGGTGAATACCTGGTTATGGATGGAATATGTCATGGTGAATACCTGGTTATAGATGGAATATGTCATGGTGAATACCTGCTTATGGGTGGAATATGTCATGGTGAATACCTGGGCTGCTGCTTATGGATGGAATATGTCATGGTGAATACCTGGTTATAGATGGAATATGTCATGGTGAATACCTGCTTATGGGTGGAATATGTCATGGTGAATACCTGGTTATGGGTGGAATATGTCATGGTGAATACCTGCTTATGGATGGAATATGTCATGGTGAATACCTGGTTATGGGTGGAATATGTCATGGTGAATACCTGGTTATAGATGGAATATGTCATGGTGAATACCTGCTTATGGATGGAATATGTCATGGTGAATACCTGCTTATGGATGGAATATGTCATGGTGAATACCTGCTTATGGATGGAATATGTCATGGTGAATACCTGCTTATGGATGGAATATGTCATGGTGAATACCTGCTTATGGATGGAATATGTCATGGTGAATACCTGCTTATGGATGGAATATGTCATGGTGAATACCTGGGCTGCTGCTTATGGATGGAATATGTCATGGTGAATACCTGGGCTGCTGCTTATGGATGGAATATGTCATGGTGAATACCTGCTTATGGATGGAATATGTCATGGTGAATACCTGGGCTGCTGCTTATGGATGGAATATGTCATGGTGAATACCTAGGCTGCTGCTTATGGATGGAATATGTCATGGTGAATACCTGCTTATGGATGGAATATGTCATGGTGAATACCTGGGCTGCTGCTTATGGATGGAATATGTCATGGTGAATACCTAGGCTGCTGCTTATGGATGGAATATGTCATGGTGAATACCTGGGCTGCTGTTTATGGATGGAATATGTCATGGTGAATACCTGGTTATGGGTGGAATATGTCATGGTGAATACCTGGGCTGCTGCTTATGGATGGAATATGTCATGGTGAATACCTGGTTATGGGTGGAATATGTCATGGTGAATACCTGTTTATGGGTGGAATATGTCATGGTGAATACCTGGTTATGGGTGGAATATGTCATGGTGAATACCTGGGCTGCTGCTTATGGATGGAATATGTCATGGTGAATACCTGGTTATGGATGGAATATGTCATGGTGAATACCTGGGCTGCTGTTTATGGGTGGAATATGTCATGGTGAATACCTGGTTATGGGTGGAATATGTCATGGTGAATACCTGTTTATGGGTGGAATATGTCATGGTGAATACCTGGTTATGGGTGGAATATGTCATGGTGAATACCTGGGCTGCTGTTTATGGATGGAATATGTCATGGTGAATACCTGGTTATGGATGGAATATGTCATGGTGAATACCTGGTTATGGGTGGAATATGTCATGGTGAATACCTGCTTATGGATGGAATATGTCATGGTGAATACCTGGTTATGGATGGAATATGTCATGGTGAATACCTGGCCTGCTGTTTATGGGTGGAATATGTCATGGTGAATACCTGGTTATGGGTGGAATATGTCATGGTGAATACCTGGTTATAGATGGAATATGTCATGGTGAATACCTGGGCTGCTGCTTATGGATGGAATATGTCATGGTGAATACCTGCTTATGGATGGAATATGTCATGGTGAATACCTGGTTATGGGTGGAATATGTCATGGTGAATACCTGGGCTGCTGTTTATGGATGGAATGTGTCATGGTGAATACCTGGGCTGCTGTTTATGGATGGAATATGTCATGGTGAATACCTGGTTATGGATGGAATATGTCATGGTGAATACCTGGGCTGCTGCTTATGGATGGAATATGTCATGGTGAATACCTAGGCTGCTGCTTATGGATGGAATATGTCATGGTGAATACCTGGGCTGCTGTTTATGGATGGAATATGTCATGGTGAATACCTGGTTATAGATGGAATATGTCATGGTGAATACCTGGGCTGCTGCTTATGGATGGAATATGTCATGGTGAATACCTGCTTATGGATGGAATATGTCATGGTGAATACCTGGGCTGCTGCTTATGGATGGAATATGTCATGGTGAATACCTGCTTATGGATGGAATATGTCATGGTGAATACCTGGGCTGCTGCTTATGGATGGAATATGTCATGGTGAATACCTGGGCTGCTGCTTATGGATGGAATATGTCATGGTGAATACCTGGGCTGCTGCTTATGGATGGAATATGTCATGGTGAATACCTGCTTATGGATGGAATATGTCATGGTGAATACCTGGGCTGCTGTTTATGGATGGAATATGTCATGGTGAATACCTGGTTATGGGTGGAATATGTCATGGTGAATACCTGGGCTGCTGCTTATGGATGGAATATGTCATGGTGAATACCTGGTTATGGATGGAATATGTCATGGTGAATACCTGGGCTGCTGTTTATGGGTGGAATATGTCATGGTGAATACCTGGTTATGGGTGGAATATGTCATGGTGAATACCTGTTTATGGGTGGAATATGTCATGGTGAATACCTGGTTATGGGTGGAATATGTCATGGTGAATACCTGGGCTGCTGTTTATGGATGGAATATGTCATGGTGAATACCTGCTTATGGATGGAATATGTCATGGTGAATACCTGGTTATGGGTGGAATATGTCATGGTGAATTATGGATGGAATATGTCATGGTGAATACCTGGGCTGCTGTTTATGGATGGAATATGTCATGGTGAATACCTGGTTATGGGTGGAATATGTCATGGTGAATACCTGGTTATAGATGGAATATGTCATGGTGAATACCTGGGCTGCTGCTTATGGATGGAATATGTCATGGTGAATACCTGCTTATGGATGGAATATGTCATGGTGAATACCTGGTTATGGGTGGAATATGTCATGGTGAATACCTGGGCTGCTGTTTATGGATGGAATGTGTCATGGTGAATACCTGGGCTGCTGTTTATGGATGGAATATGTCATGGTGAATACCTGGGCTGCTGTTTATGGAATATGTCATGAATACCTGTTATGGACAATATGTCATGGTGAATACCTGGGCTGCTGCTTATGGATGGAATATGTCATGGTGAATACCTGGCTTATGGATGGAATATGTCATGGTGAATACCTGGGCTGCTGTTTATGGATGGAATATGTCATGGTGAATACCTGGTTATAGATGGAATATGTCATGGTGAATACCTGGGCTGCTGCTTATGGATGGAATGTCATGGTGAATACCTGGTTATGGATGGAATATGTCATGGTGAATACCTGGGCTGCTGCTTATGGATGGAATATGTCATGGTGAATACCTGGTTATGGGTGGAATATGTCATGGTGAATACCTGGGCTGCTGCTTATGGATGGAATATGTCATGGTGAATACCTGCTTATGGATGGAATATGTCATGGTGAATACCTGGGCTGCTGCTTATGGATGGAATATGTCATGGTGAATACCTGCTTATGGATGGAATATGTCATGGTGAATACCTGGGCTGCTGTTTATGGATGGAATATGTCATGGTGAATACCTGGTTATGGGTGGAATATGTCATGGTGAATACCTGGGCTGCTGCTTATGGATGGAATGTCATCCTGGTTATGGATGGAATATGTCATGGTGAATACCTGGGCTGCTGTTTATGGATGGAATATGTCATGGTGAATACCTGGGCTGCTGTCATTATGGATGGAATATGTCATGGTGAATACCTGGGCTGCTGTTTATGGATGGAATATGTCATGGTGAATACCTGCTTATGGATGGAATATGTCATGGTGAATACCTGGTTATGGGTGGAATATGTCATGGTGAATACCTGCTTATGGATGGAATATGTCATGGTGAATACCTGGTTATGGATGGAATATGTCATGGTGAATACCTGGGCTGCTGTTTATGGATGGAATATGTCATGGTGAATACCTGGTGAATACTGGTTATAGATGGATGGAATATGTCATGGTGAATACCTGCTTATGGATGGAATATGTCATGGTGAATACCTGGTTATGGAATATGTCATGGTGAATACCTGGGCTGCTGTTTATGGATGGAATATGTCATGGTGAATACCTGGGCTGCTGTTTATGGATGGAATATGTCATGGTGATGGAATATGTCATGGTGAATACCTGGGCTGCTGCTTATGGATGGAATATGTCATGGTGAATACCTGGGCTGCTGCTTATGGATGGAATATGTCATGGTGAATACCTGGGCTGCTGTTTATGGATGGAATATGTCATGGTGAATACCTGGTTATAGATGGAATATGTCATGGTGAATACCTGGGCTGCTGCTTATGGATGGAATATGTCATGGTGAATACCTGGTTATGGATGGAATATGTCATGGTGAATACCTGGGCTGCTGCTTATGGATGGAATATGTCATGGTGAATACCTGGGCTGCTGCTTATGGATGGAATATGTCATGGTGAATACCTGCTTATGGATGGAATATGTCATGGTGAATACCTGGTTATGGATGGAATATGTCATGAATATGTCATGGTGAATACCTGCTTATGGATGGAATATGTCATGGTGAATACCTGGACTTGTTTATGGATGGAATATGTCATGGTGAATACCTGGATGGATGGAATATGTCATGGTGAATACCTGCTTATGGATGGAATATGTCATGGTGAATACCTGGGCTGCTGGTTATGGATGGAATATGTCATGGTGAATACCTGCTTATGGATGGAATATGTCATGGTGAATACCTGGGCTGCTGCTTATGGATGGAATATGTCATGGTGAATACCTGGGCTGCTGCTTATGGATGGAATATGTCATGGTGAATACCTGGGCTGCTGCTTATGGATGGAATATGTCATGGTGAATACCTGGGCTGCTGCTTATGGATGGAATATGTCATGGTGAATACCTGGGCTGCGGTCTCCTCTCAGGCTGGTAACAGAGTCCATGTGCAGCAGAGCCTCTGCAGCCTCGATGGTCTTATCAGAACAGTAGATGCTGGTGCCAGACTGTTGGTAATGGACGGACGCCTCCACTGAAACAAAGGAAACACACGTTAGTAGAGGTGAAAAGCACCGTTGCAGGTCTGTACAGCCGCTGTAGACATTTCATCACTTGTACAGTACAGAGGGGTTCTGATGCATCCTACTGGAAATAAAAGTGGTGTTTGGTTACCTCAAGTCTGTTACCACGGTTTGGTTTTTATTGTGAAAACACTGTCGGTGTTCCACCATTAACAGTTTACTACCAAACTAAAAAGGTTGAGACACTTCAAATGGCTTGTTTACTACACTTCACACAGGACTTCTAAAGTCTGTCAAAGCGGACATCCTCTCTCTGGCGCCCCCTAGCAACCGTTCCGTCTCCCGTTACTATGGCATAACTGATGTAGGATCAGCTGCAAATAAAAGTCTCTCTTTACCACCATGACCTACAGTGTCAGACTGACCTTAAAACAGATGTTACAGAGCATCAAGTAACTAACTAACCAAATAACTAACCATCTATAACTAACTAACCATAACTAACTAACCATATAATAAGTATTGGTTAGAAGTCATGGTTTCCTCCTTTCCTTTGGGCCCTGAGGTTTTTCCTTGTAAAATGACCCAATCTGTTTTCCTCATTACGGGCTGTCTACAACAAGGGGTCTAGAGGATTTCCTTGTGCTCATCTGGTCATGGTAAATCATTTGGGCTAGGAATTGTTTCACAAAAAAAAAAGGAGACGAGGAAAAATTATGCAATTTATTAGTATGGGGTATGTAGTCCTTCTGAGGAACTAGGAGACAGACTAAACCTAGGGATTACATTTACAGTACAGAGCAGACCAGAGCGCTCTGGGCCCTGGTCAAAAGTAGTGCACTATAAAGTGGATAGGGTGCCATTTGGGACCAATCCCAGGGCACCTGTTGTTGTCCCTCTCTGGGAAGCACGTATCTGGTTACCATCACCCCTGCCCATGTTTGGCTACGAGGCAGGCACAGGGTAGGGAGAAGGGTTATCTTTAGGAAGACTGACTGCTGCCCCCCCCCAATCCCTCTCATTCAGACCCTGACACACACACTACCCGTCGTCCCAAGCGCAAACAAACTGTAGCCCCCCACACACACACACACAAACAAGCAGAACTACTATAGGCACCTGATAGGCCGAGCTGCCGTTGAAACCAGGCAGGACTACCTAAATAAACCCACCATAGACCATAACATAGACTGGATACTTTGACACCGATACATAGGCTAGAAATAAACACAGACATTTGACATACATACTAAGATGCATTTATCTGTAAGCATATTATACATACGGATTTAACTATAAAAGTGTTAACACTTTAAAAAATATATTTTAAAAAGTTAACTTTTTACTGTAAAAGTTAAATAAAATGTTATGCATTTTCATATTTCTAGGGATTCGTTCAACAGTGAGTGTTTTAGTGTTTGGTTAATAAGAGAGGTTGGTTATCCGAATATTTGGTTGGGTACGGACTCGGGTTGAAATAGTACTGCTGCACTACCTTATTCAGTCATTGTATTTAAGAAAATGAATTAACATCTGTAAAAAGCAATTGAGGCTAAAAGTCAGCATATTTCAAAAGTACAAAATGCGTGTGAATAAATATGATTTTCATCATTACGTCTCGACAAGCAAGAAAGAAAAAAGCTGGTACTATTTGACCGAGCCAATAATAGCAAGTCCGACACAAAGTAGTGCAGTCCCCTATTTGACTTCCGTGTTTACACTCGCGTCGCCTTTCCCTCCAGTTCTCTTCGAAGACGGTCTCCGTCCCCACGTCACTCACTCCCCGCCCCGGACACCATTGGATAAGTCAGTAATCTACGCCCACCCGTCTAGCAGCGCTCATTGGCTGGTGGGAGGATTTCGAACGCCTCACGAGCGCCGTTGGTCAAATGGACCTGTCAATCAAGCCACAACCCGCCTAGACGCATAACAATGCTTCCGCCATCGAAATGATCCAAAAATATTTTTTTTTAAATCATCGTTAAATCAAGGAAGAAAATGCAACACTCTAGACAATGTAAAAAATTGAATAACCTTTGTATGGCGAACTGAACTTAAACGAGACACGATTTGCACTTAAAAATCGCTAGTGAGTAAACGCAAAAGCCAGCATTGAGTGCACCGTTAGCAGCCACACACTTCACGGGATAAACCACTGGGCCCACACTTAGATAACGGTGCGAATCCGACTCAGAAAAACGGTACATGGCTGAAAACAGATGGGGGGAAAAAAGTCACAAAATGACTAGAATACAGCTTTCAACTAAATGTTTACACTCACTTCCGTGTCATTCAATGTTTGAACAAACTGGCTGTATGTGTTATTCAACAAGGAAAAATATATCGATAGACTATATTTCAATACAGGGATAAAAATCACAACATAACTGATTCAATATAGGTAGATCATATAAACAGATTGTGTATTTAAAGCCATGATAAACGCGGAATAAACATAAACCCACATGCCCTTCCGACTCAGACAGCGTGGCAAAGACGTAGGAAAGACAACACATCTACAACACTTCCTGGTTTCAGCGGGGCTCCCTCTCTGCCAGAATAACCAGTTATTATGATACACATGGACGAAGAAACTATAAATCACGATATGCACGCGCTGCTACGTGCAGATTGCGGTCTAATCCTCCAGTGCTCAAATCCAAAACGGTAATTTTAAACATTTTAAGAACGACTGAAGAAAAGCGGACATCGCCATGCAGGTTACTAAGCAAGGTGATCACTTCCTGCTTTGCCCTCCATTATTTCACCAAACTACTTAACGGATATGGGGGGGGGGCGCAAGCGGTCGCTAAAATAAACACACAACGTGTCAACAAACGGTCGCCGGTAGAACGAGTTCTAAAATAAATTCCGTTACCTGCTCTGATGAGCAGATCGAGTTGGTTAGCGGGCCCCTCATGAAGTGAAGTCGCCATGTTCTTCCCGTGTTGCAGATTCGCATTGACTTCACACTGAAATGCAAAAAGGCAGCCAAAAATCACTCCGCCGCCAGAGGAAATCTCATCCAGACCGCTTCACAACCCCCACACCGCGGCAGACGGGTGTCCTTCCGCGCTAAACACAGGAAATCCTCCGCTCTCGCTCTCTTGAGCTCTTGCCAAAGATGGTGGATACATTTAGATGTCCCACTCAGGCCGTTAACCAGGTTTTAAAGTTCCTGTCTGCTTAAGGGGAGGCTCTCCCATAAGGCACCAATAAATTAGCAGCTGGGTCTGATTCGCTTAGTCCATTGACTGTATATGAAGGAGGGGAAAAAAAGGAGCGAGTGAGATGTCTCGCTTTCTTTTCCATCTCTGCTCTGCTCTTGCATCGATCGAACGGCAACCAAAGCAGGAAAACAGGACAATTCATCCATAATAGGCCCGTGCATTCAACATTTTAAAAAGCATAACAGAGCATTTTAAGACACCATTAATATAATGTATGTATTGCATTCCTAACAATGAACATTCAGCGCAAGGAATAAAGATTTTAAGAGCATATAAACGTGTCTTCATTTGCATTATGGCAAAGACCATAGTCTAAGTAGGAAAACCTGATTTAAAAAAAAATCTCTCACTAAAGTAACTAAAAATGAAACAGTCTGCTGAGGTACCGAGTGCAGAAATGTTTATATCGATGCCAGAGCTTGTAGGTCATCATCCACTTTAATGGGTTAGTTTTCTGACTGGAGTCTCACACCAAGTCTACGCCCCAGACAGCACTCAGCAACTCGCACAACAAGTCATCGTGTCAGCAACTAACGACGGAATTTTAAAAAAGGGAAGAAAAACAAGGAGTTAAAAAATAAAAATAATTTTAGGACGTTACAGTAGAGGTCGGGTCCTTTAGAAACGCTGAGGGAAGAAGAACACATCGTTGTCTGTCTGCTTACTTGGCTGGACAACACTCCTTTCCAAAGAGAATACTTCAAAAATCATTAAATCACCTTCCTTTTTACATCTTAAATGCTTTGGTTTGTTGTGTTTTTCACTCCACCGTGTCCAACTAACGAAAGGCTTTAAACTGTTTGCCTAAATCAACCAATCAAATGTATTTATAAAGCCCTTATTACATCAGCTGATATCTCAAAGTGCTGTACGGAAACCCAGCCTAAAACCCCAAACAGCAAGCAATGCAGGTGTAGAAGCACGGTGGCTGGGAAAAACTCCCTAGAAAGGCCAGAACCTAGAGAGGAACCAGGCTATGAGGGGTGGCCAGTCCTCTTCTGGCTGTGCCGGGTGGAGATTATAACAGAACATGGCCAAGATGTTCAAAATGTTCATAGATGACCAGCAGGGTCAAGATGTTCATAGATGACCAGCAGGGTCAAGATGTTCAAATGTTCATAGATGACCAGCAGGGTCCAATAATCATAATCACAGTGGAATCACAACGGCAATCAACGCATGTTTACAACTTCCAAACAGTACACTTGTGGACTTATGTACTACAGTGGACGGCCACAAGAGGGCGATGTCTACTGGCAGACAGGTCTTACATATCCGCTTGATGAGTTTCCCAGCAACCACACCAAAGCTGTGAGTGACTGAAGTACTGTGGATGAAGGTGTGGAAAATAATGTACATCTCCCCAAATGAAAATAGTGCCAAAGCTGAAAGCTGTCCTACTTCTACTCTTATTTTACTGTGTGTGTATTCAGGTTGTATATAAAAAGGTACATGTATGTTATGTTATGTTATGTTATGTTATGTATGTATGTATGCATGTCAAAAGTTTGGACACCTACTCATTCAAGGGTTTTTCTTTATATTTTTACATTGTATAATACTAGTGAAGACATCAACACTATGAAATAACACATTTCAAAGTCATGCAATAACTGAAAAAGTGTTAAACAAATCTAAATATATGAGCTTGTTCAAAGTAGCCACCTTTTGCCTTGATGACAGCTGTGCTACACTCTGTTTAACACTTGTTTGGTTACTACATGATTCCATATGTGTTATTACATAGTTGTGATGTCTTCACTATTATTCTACAATGTAGATGATGGTACAAATAGAGAAACACGAGTAGGTGTGTCCAGACGTTTGACTGGTACTGAATGTATATATCACTAGTGTATTCAGGTTGGGTAGGTATATGGTAGATGGTAGATGGTAGATGGTATATGGTATATGTATATGGTATATGGTAGATGGTATATGGTATATGTATATATCACTAGTGTATTCAGGTTGGGTAGGTATATGGTATATGGTATATGGTAGATGGTATATGGTATATGTAGATGGTAGATGGTAGATGGTATATGGTATATGTAGATGGTAGATGGTATATGGTATATGTATATATCACTAGTGTATTCAGGTTGGGTAGGTATATGGTAGATGGTAGATGGTAGATGGTATATGGTATATGGTATATGGTATATGTAGATGGTAGATGGTAGATGGTAGATGGTATATGGTAGATGGTATATGGTATATGTATATATCACTAGTGTATTCAGGTTGGGTAGGTAGGTATATGGTATATGGTAGATGGTAGATGGTAGATGGTATATGTATATATCACTAGTGTATTCAGGTTGGGTAGGTATATGGTATATGGTAGATGGTAGATGGTATATGGTATATGGTAGATGGTAGATGGTAGATGGTAGTTGGTAGATGGTAGATGGTAGATGGTATATGTATATATCACTAGTGTATTCAGGTTGGGTAGGTATATGGTAGATGGTATATGGTAGATGGTAGATGGTATATGGTATATGTATATGTATTCAGGTTGTATTAGGTGGTAGATGGTATATGGTAGATGGTATATGGTATATGTAGATGGTATATGGTATATGGTATATGGTATATGTATATATCACTAGTGTATTCAGGTTGGGTAGGTATATGGTATATGGTATATGGTATATGGTAGATGGTAGATGGTATATGTATATATCACTAGTGTATTCAGGTTGGGTAGGTATATGGTATATGGTATATGGTATATGGTAGATGATGGTAGATGGTATATGTAGATGGTATATGGTATATGGTAGTGGTAGATGGTAGATGGTATATGTATATGGTATATGTAGATGGTATATGTAGATGGTAGATGGTATATGTAGATGGTATATGGTATATGGAGATGGTATATGGTATATGGTATATGGTAGATGGTATATGTAGATGGTATATGGTAGATGGTATATGGTAGATGCTATATGGTATATGTAGATGGTAGATGGTATATGTAGATGGTAGATGGTATATGTAGATGGTAGATGGTATATGTAGATGGTAGATGGTATATGTAGATGGTATATGTAGATGGTATATGGTAGATGGTATATGGTAGATGGTATATGGTATATGTAGATGGTAGATGGTATATGGTATATGTAGATGGTAGATGGTATATGTATATATCACTAGTGTATTCAGGTTGGGTAGGTATATGGTAGATGGTATATGGTATATGTAGATGGTATATGGTATATGTATATATCACTAGTGTATTCAGGTTGGGTAGGTAATATGGTATATGGTAGATGGTATATGGTATATGTAGATGGTAGATGGTATATGGTATATGGTAGATGGTAGATGGTATATGGTATATATATGTATATATCACTAGTGTATTCAGGTTGGGTAGGTATATGGTAGATGGTATATGGTATATGTAGATGATATATGGTAGATGGTATATGTATATGGTAGATGGTAGATGGTAGATGGTATATGGTATATGGTAGATGGTAGATGGTAGATGGTATATGGTATATGTATATATCACTAGTGTATTCAGGTTGGGTAGGTATATGGTATATGGTATATGGTAGATGGTAGATGGTAGATGGTATATGTATATATCACTAGTGTATTCAGGTTGGGTAGGTATATGGTATATGGTAGATGGTATATGGTAGATGGTAGATGGTATATGGTATATGTATATATCACTAGTGTATTCAGGTTGGGTAGGTATATGGTATATGGTAGATGGTAGATGGTATGGTAGATGGTAGATGGTAGATGGTAGATGGTATATGGTATATGTATATATCACTAGAGTATTCAGGTTGGGTAGGTATATGGTATATGGTATATGGTAGATGGTATATGTAGATGGTATATGGTATATGGTATATGTATATATCACTAGTGTATTCAGGTTGGGTAGGTATATGGTATATGGTATATGGTATATGGTAGATGGTAGATGGTAGATGGTATATGTATATATCACTAGTGTATTCAGGTTGGGTAGGTATATGGTAGATGGTATATGGTAGATGGTATATGGTATATGTAGATGGTATATGGTATATGGTATATGTAGATGGTATATGGTATATGGTATATGTATATATCACTAGTGTATTCAGGTTGGGTAGGTATATGGTATATGGTATATGGTATATGGTAGATGGTAGATGGTATATGGTATATGGTAGATGGTATATGTATATATCACTAGTGTATTCAGGTTGGGTAGGTATATGGTATATGGTATATGGTATATGGTAGATGGTAGATGGTAGATGGTAGATGGTATATGTAGATGGTAGATGGTATATGGCACATATGTCAGAGTCAAGGCCCGCGGGCCACATCCGGCCCGCGAGAAGGTTTTTTACGGCCCCTGGGATGATCTTGATTTATTATTAGAACCGGCCCGCAGACCGCAGCAAGCCGGCAGCCCGCAGATCTTTTACACGCACCAATACTACATTTCCCACAATGCAACGGTGACGCACCGAGCAGTAGGCTGCTTCATTTCAATATTTATTGGCACAGCAGTTGTCAGCATCACAGTAAAATTAACTTTCAGATACCCATCAAAAATGGCAAAACGGAAGGTGGACACTGAGAACCGGGGGTTTCAAACAAGGTGGGAGTCGGAGTATTTGTTCACGGAGGTAGCTGGAAAACCTGTGTGTCTTCTGTGTGGAGAAAGTGTGGCGGTACTGAAAGAGTATAATCTGAGACGACATTATGAAACGAAACACGCGGACAAAAACAAGAATATGGACATGGAACAAAGGCTACAAAAGGCAGAGGAATTAAAACGAGGCCTCAAATCTCGACAGGCTCTGTTCAAAAAAGCCAAATCACAAGGCCAGGCTGCTGTCAAGGCCAGTTTTATTTTGGCAGAAGAGATCGCTAAATCAGCCCGGCCATTTACGGAGGGGGATTTCATCAAAAACTGCATGATTAAAGTTTGTGACGAAGTTTGCCCAGAAAAAGGCAACTCTTTTTAAATGTGAGTCTGAGCAGAAACACCATTGCCGAGAGAGTAGACCAGTTGTCCATCAATCTAAAAGAGCAGCTTGTGAAAAAGGGAAAAGATTTCATTGCATATTCCTTGGCTGTGGATGAGAGCACCGACATTTCTGACATTGCCCAGTTGTCAATTTTCATCCGCGGAGTGGACTCCAGCCTAAGCGTGACAGAGGAGTTTTTGGCTTTACGTCCTATGCATGGCACAACTACGGGGCATGATTTGTATGAAGAGGTGTCAAGATGTGTAAATGAGATGGAGCTGCCTTGGGAAAAACTCGTGGGTTTGACAACCGACGGAGCACCTGCGATGTGAGGACACAGGAGCGGACTGGTGGAGAAGATACGGGAAAAGATGCAAGAGGAAAACGTGACAGGTGAGCTGACAGCTTATCATTGTATCATACACCAGGAAGCGTTGTGCGGTAAAGCCTTGAAAATGGAGCATGTAATGAGCATCATCACGCGCACAGTTAACTTTATCAGAGCCAAAGGTTTGAATCACCGCCAGTTCAAGGCATTTCTGACGGAGTTAGAAACGGAGCATGGTGATTTGCCTTATCACACAGAGGTGCGATGGCTAAGCCAGGGAAAGGTGCTTCAAAGATGTTTCGAGCTTCGTGAGGAGATTTGTCTGTTCTTGGACAGCAAAGGGAAAGACACAACACAACTCCGAGACGAAATGTTTCTGTGTGAAATGGCTTTTCTGTGTGACATTACGACACACAGCCCCAGCTGTGTGACATTTCTGTGTGACATTACGACACAATGCCCCAGCTGCGCATCCAGGCTGCTCAAACGTTGTCTATGTTTGGCAGCACATACCTGTGTGAACAACTGTTTTCTTTGATGAACTTGAACAAAACATCACACAGAAGTCGACTTACTGCTGAACACCTCCACTCAATTCTGAGGATTTCCTCAGCTCAGAGCCTTACCCCGAACATTGATGAACTTGTGGAAAAGATGGGACACCACCAAGTATCACCCTCAACCTCAAACAAGTGAACATTACTGTGCAATCACATAGAGTTTTTACTCAGTTCAAGTTTAAAAGTTAAAGTTTAATATTTGTTTTCACTGCATGTTACTTCTCCTTAAACAAAGTGTTGTTTTTGATTAATAGATTTTTGCACTTTATTTTATTGTATTTCAATCCAATTATATTTTAAAAATATTTCAGTTGAGTGGATGATAGAAAATTGCTATTATTGTTTTTTTCTTTGAAGTAAATTTAGCCCACTTTTGCTAAAATAGAAAATATAGGCTACTGATGGTGCCTTGAATACCGGTTTCTTTCATTTAATGTTCATGTTATGGGGATTTTTATATAAAGGAAATTTGTCTTTTGTGTCTGTTGAAAATTAAAGATTACTGACAGAGCCATAAGAAAATATTGCTTTATTTATCTGATAATATTGGAATATATTTGTTAGGTTTTCAGTAGGTTCAATTAGGTTCACTAGACTATATGCGTCATTTAAAAAATGTTCAATGAACATTCGAACAGTCCGGCCCTCGGCTTGTAGCTAAATTTTTTATTTGGCCCTCCGTCCATTTGACTTTGACACCCCTGGTATATGGTATATGGTAGATGGTATATGGTATATGTAGATGGTATATGGTAGATGGTATATGGTAGATGGTAGATGGTATATGTATATATCACTAGTGTATTCAGGTTGGGTAGGTATATGGTAGATGGTATATGGTATATGGTAGATGGTATATGGTATATGGTATATGTATATATCACTAGTGTATTCAGGTTGGGTAGGTATATGGTAGATGGTATATGGTATATGTATATATCACTAGTGTATTCAGGTTGGGTAGGTATATGGTAGATGGTAGATGGTATATGTATATATCACTAGTGTATTCAGGTTGGGTAGGTATATGGTAGATGGTAGATGGTAGATGGTAGATGGTATATGGTAGATGGTAGATGGTAGATGGTATATGGTATATGGTATATGTATATATCACTAGTGTATTCAGGTTGGGTAGGTATATGGTAGATGGTAGATGGTATATGTAGATGGTATATGGTAGATGGTATATGTATATATCACTAGTGTATTCAGGTTGGGTAGGTAGATGGTAGATGGTAGATGGTAGATGGTAGATGGTAGATGGTAGATGGTAGATGGTAGATGGTAGATGGTAGATGTAGATGGTAGATGGTAGATGGTAGATGGTAGATGGTATATGTAGATGGTATATGGTAGATGGTATATGTATATATCACTAGTGTATTCAGGTTGGGTAGGTAGATGGTAGATGGTAGATGGTAGATGGTAGATGGTAGATGGTAGATGGTAGATGGTAGATGGTAGATGGTAGATGGTAGATGTAGATGGTAGATGTAGATGGTAGATGTAGATGGTAGATGGTAGATGGTAGATGGTAGATGGTATATGTAGATGGTAGATGGTAGATGGTAGATGGTAGATGGTAGATGTAGATGGTAGATGGTAGATGTAGATGGTAGATGGTAGATGGTAGATGGTATATGGTATATGTAGATGGTAGATGGTATATGGTATATGTATATATCACTAGTGTATTCAGGTTGGGTAGGTATATGGTAGATGGTATATGGTATATGTAGATGGTAGATGGTATATGGTATATGGTATATGGTAGATGGTATATGGTATATGTATATATCACTAGTGTATTCAGGTTGGGTAGGTATATGGTAGATGGTAGATGGTATATGTATATATCACTAGTGTATTCAGGTTGGGTAGGTATATGGTAGATGGTAGATGGTAGATGGTATATGGTAGATGGTATATGGTAGATGGTAGATGGTAGATGGTATATGGTATATGGTATATGGTATATGTATATATCACTAGTGTATTCAGGTTGGGTAGGTATATGGTAGATGGTAGATGGTATATGTAGATGGTATATGGTAGATGGTATATGTATATATCACTAGTGTATTCAGGTTGGGTAGGTAGATGGTAGATGGTAGATGGTATATGTAGATGGTATATGGTAGATGGTAGATGGTAGATGGTAGTGTATTCAGGTTGATGGTAGATGGTAGATGGTAGATGGTAGATGTAGATGGTAGATGGTAGATGGTAGATGGTAGATGGTAGATGGTAGATGGTAGATGTAGATGGTAGATGGTAGATGGTAGATGTAGATGGTAGATGGTAGATGTAGATGGTAGATGGTATATGTAGATGGTAGATGGTAGATGGTATATGGTATATGTATATATCACTAGTGTATTCAGGTTGGGTAGGTATATGGTAGATGGTAGATGGTATATGGTATATGTAGATGGTATATGGTATATGGTATATGGTATATGGTAGATGGTATATGGTATATGTATATATCACTAGTGTATTCAGGTTGGGTAGGTATATGGTAGATGGTATATGGTATATGTAGATGGTAGATGGTATATGGTATATGGTAGATGGTATATGTAGATGGTAGATGGTATATGGTATATGGTATATGTAGATGGTAGATGGTATATGGTAGATGGTATATGTATATATCACTAGTGTATTCAGGTTGGGTAGGTATATGGTATATGGTATATGGTAGATGGTATATGGTATATGTAGATGGTATATGGTAGATGGTATATGTATATATCACTAGTGTATTCAGGTTGGGTAGGTATATGGTATATGGTAGATGGTATATGGTAGATGGTATATGGTAGATGGTATATGTATATATCACTAGTGTATTCAGGTTGGGTAGGTATATGGTATATGGTAGATGGTAGATGGTATATGGTATATGTAGATGGTATATGGTATATGGTAGATGGTAGATGGTAGATGGTATATGTATATGGTATATGTAGATGGTATATGTAGATGGTAGATGGTATATGTAGATGGTATATGGTATATGGTATATGGTATATGGTATATGGTATATGGTATATGGTAGATGGTATATGTAGATGGTATATGTAGATGGTATATGGTATATGGTATATGGTAGATGGTATATGGTATATGTAGATGGTAGATGGTATATGTAGATGGTAGATGGTATATGTAGATGGTAGATGGTAGATGGTATATGGTAGATGGTAGATGGTATATGTATATATCACTAGTGTATTCAGGTTGGGTAGGTATATGGTATATGGTATATGGTATATGGTAGATGGTAGATGGTAGATGATATATGTAGACCTAGGCCTGTGTGTACATCCCACCCCGGTCTCTCACCTGTCTCCACCACCTCAGTCTCCACCTCCTGTTCTTCCCCCACGTCCTGTATCAGGTAGGTCCCGTCTTCGTATACCAGAACCTGGGCAGAGAAATACTGCTCCAGCCCCCTGCCTGGGACCTCCTCCACAATCACTGCTGGGTTCTCCTCTTCATCCAGGTCCTCGTCTGTCTCTTCTTCCATCATGTCTCCCTCCACCTCTACCTCCACCTCTACCTCAGCTTCACCGTCTCCCTCCTCACACTCTCCCTCCTGGAGAACAGGGGTGAGGGAGTAGGACAAAGAGGAACAGAGATGGAGGGACGAGGATAGAAAAACAGAAGGGGAGAAGAGGAGCTTGGTTAAGAAGACAGAACATCCCAAACAGAGCACTTTCTCTACTGCTATGCAGTCCTTAAAGGAAAGGAGACGTGTAAAGGAAGCCAGTGTAGGTAACATTATGTACCGCAGCCCTGATCATGTCCTTTCATAAAAGCAAAGAAACAGGGAAAGGAAGCCAGTGAGTGTGAATATTGGAGCGCAGCACCTATCTAGTCCTGTCTTTAAGGAAAGGAGACGTGTAAAGGAATCCAGTGAGTGTGAATATTGGAGCGCAGCACCTATCTAGTCCTGTCTTTAAGGAAAGGAGATGTGTAAAGGAAGCCAGTGAGTGTGAATATTGGAGCGCAGCACCTATCTAGTCCCGTCTTTAAGGAAAGGAGATGTGTAAAGGAAGCCAGTGAGTGTGAATATTGGAGCGCAGCACCTATCTAGTCCTGTCTTTAAGGAAAGGAGACGTGTAAAGGAATCCAGTGAGTGTGAATATTGGAGCGCAGCACCTATCTAGTCCTGTCTTTAAGGAAAGGAGACGTGTAAAGGAATCCAGTGAGTGTGAATATTGGAGCGCAGCACCTATCTAGTCCTGTCTTTAAGGAAAGGAGACGTGTAAAGGAAGCCAGTGAGTGTGAATATTGGAGCGCAGCACCTATCTAGTCCTGTCTTTAAGGAAAGGAGACGTGTAAAGGAAGTCAGTCTAGGTCCTAGGTGATTTCACTGCTCATAATTCAACATTACATTTGAGTCATTTAGCAGATGCTCTTATCCAGAGAGACTTACAGTTAGTGAATTCATCTTCAGATAGCTAGGTGGGACAACCACATCTCAGTCATAGTTAGTGAATTCATCTTCGGATAGCTAGGTGGGACAACACATCTCAGTCATAGTCGGTACATTTTTCCTCATTAAAGTAGTTATCAGCAAAGTCAAGTGCGAGTGTTAGTTCAGTAAAGGTGTTTGTTACTCAGTCCAACCCTCTCACCACTCACCTGATGAGGGTCCTCCACGGCGGTCATATACTCCACCACCGCCCCTCCACTGTCAACGAGCACCACCGAGGTCATGACACATGCCCCTCCAGGCTAGATCCAGCCCCGGCCTACTCACTGCTGCCTCCTGGCCCCACCTCGCTCTGCTGCCCCACGCTGGTGGCCTCTGGTACTGCAGCAAGGCCACAGCTCAGACCACTGAGGAAGAGACAGAAGAAAAGTTATTTAAACTTTATGAAGCCAGTCGTTGAGATCCCGGACAGGCCTACACGATGATAAGAGAGCCCGGACAGGCCTACACGGTGGTAAGAGAGCCCGGACAGGCCTACACGGTGGTAAGAGAGCCTGGACAGGCCTACACGGTGGTAAGAGAGCCCGGACAGGCCTACACGGTGGTAAGAGAGGCCTACACGGTGGACAGGCCTACACGGTGGTAAGAGAGCCTGGACAGGCCTACACGGTGGTAAGAGAGCCTGGACAGGCCTACACGGTGGTAAGAGAGCCTGGACAGGCCTACACGATGGTAAGAGAGCCCGGACAGGCCTACACGATGGGAAGAGAGCCCGGACAGGCCTACACGATGGGAAGAGAGCCCGGACAGGCCTACACGATGGGAAGAGAGCCCGGACAGGCCTACACGATGGGAAGAGAGCCCGGACAGGCCTACACGATGGGAAGAGAGCCCGGACAGGCCTACACGATGGGAAGAGAGCCCGGACAGGCCTACACGATGGGAAGAGAGCCCGGACAGGCCTACACGATGGGAAGAGAGCCCGGACAGGCCTACACGATGGGAAGAGAGCCCGGACAGGCCTACACGATGGGAAGAGAGCCCGGACAGGCCTACACGATGGGAAGAGAGCCCGGACAGGCCTACACGATGGGAAGAGAGCCCGGACAGGCCTACACGATGGGAAGAGAGCCCGGACAGGCCTACACGATGGGAAGAGAGCCCGGACAGGCCTACACGATGGGAAGAGAGCCCGGACAGGCCTACACGATGGGAAGAGAGCCCGGACAGGCCTACACGATGGGAAGAGAGCCCGGACAGGCCTACACGATGGGAAGAGAGCCCGGACAGGCCTACACGGTGGGAAGAGAACCCGGACAGGCCTACACGATGGGAAGAGAGCCCGGACAGGCCTACACGATGGTCTAGAGAAACATCCAGCTGCTGCTCTCTTCCCTTCTGAGCCACTGAGCCAGTACCAGGTTTCATACCTCTAAGGGCCTGTTCCCTCTCCCTTCTTCATATGGCTACGGGCCAATGGTTGCGAAGGGCACAAGGCCCTCATTTCCTGCTCAAAGGAAGAATGATTGGACTTTGAGAGGAGGAAATACAGACTGGACACACACATTTCACTTGCCCTGGTCAATACCAAAACATAACGACTGTTCCCTCCTGTGTTCCCTACTGTAATGTAGAGGACAGGGCTGGTGTTCCCTACTGTAATGTAGAGGACAGGGCTGGTGTTCCCTACTGTAATGTAGAGGACAGGGCTGGTGTTCCCTACTGTAATGTAGAGGACAGGGCTGGTGTTCCCTACTGTAATGTAGAGGACAGGGCTGGTGTTCCCTACTGTAATGTAGTTGTATAGGTAGGAGGACAGGACTGGGATCAGTACTAATGGAAATCCCTCTTCAATTCTTCAACACAGCTGACTGATCCAGGACCTGCAGACCTTATTAACAACTTGATTCATATAGTTAAGTTCACCTAACCTGTAGGGGACTAAAACAGACTCAGGACTTGTCGTGCAGAGAAGACCTTGGGCATTTGCCTCACCTTATTCCAATAGCCTGGTCTTTAAACATATTGTTCACTAACTAAAGCTGGCCTTTTATACACTTGTCAGTCACTGTGCATTGTGTGGCTGCATGTTGTAGACATTTCACAGCCTTCTTCAGTCTTTCTGTCTCTGGCATGGGATATAGCCTACACACCCTGGAGTGACTGGCTGAGTGAGTGAGTGAGTGAGTGAGTGAGTGAGTGAGTGAGTGAGTTGAGTGAGTGAGTGAGTGAGTGGTGAGTGAGTGAGTGAGTGAGTGAGTGAGTGAGTGAGTGAGTGAGTGAGTGAGTGAGTGAGTGAGTGAGTGAGTGAGTGAGTGAGTGAGTGAGTGAGTGAGTGAGTGAGTGAGTGGCTGACTGGCTGGCTGGCTGGCTGGCTGGCTGGCTGGCTGGCTGGCTGGCTGGCTGGCTGGCTGGCTGGCTGACTGGCTGGCTGGCTGGCTGGCTGGCTGGCTGGCTGGCTGGCTGGCTGACTGGCTGACTGGCTGGCTGGCTGGCTGGCTGGCTGGCTGACTGGCTGACTGGCTGGCTGACTGGCTGGCTGACTGGCTGACTGAGTACAACTGTGCATGTGGGCAGTGCAGTGGACGTTGCCTGGTCACACAGTGAAACGTCAAGACCTTGGAATGTGCAGCCCATCATCCAAGCAACACAGTGTGTGATTGTTAAAGTACACAGGTCTGCATCCTTCAGGGCTGCAACATCCACACGTTTCTTTCCACTCTGGTGGAAACCGTTGACACGAAGATAACAGTCAAGGAAAGGATGACATCAGCAAATCACAAACCAGCTGAAGGATGATCTCTGCGCCTCCCACTCCCTCATTGCCTCCCCCTCTCTCTCCCATTGCCTCCCACTCCCTCATTGCCTCCCCCTCTCTCCCCCACTGCCTCCCACTCACACTCTCCCACTGCCTCCCTCCCTCCCACTGCCTGCCTCCCTCCCTCCCTCCCTCCCACTGCCTGCCTGCCTCCCTCCCACTGCCTCCCACTGCCTCCCTCCCTCTCTCCCACTGCCTCCCACTGCCTCCCTCCCTCTCTCCCACTGCCTCCCTCCCTCTCCCCACTGCCTCCTCCCTCTCTCCCACTGCCTC
This sequence comes from Oncorhynchus gorbuscha, assembly GCF_021184085.1. Taxonomy (NCBI): domain Eukaryota; kingdom Metazoa; phylum Chordata; class Actinopteri; order Salmoniformes; family Salmonidae; genus Oncorhynchus; species Oncorhynchus gorbuscha. The sequence continues at coordinate 107,046 of NW_025746332.1, forward strand.
CCTCCCTCTCTCCCACTGCCTCCCTCCCTCTCTCCCACTGCCTCCCTCCCTCTCCCCCACTGCCTCCCTCCCACCCCCCACTGCCTCCCACTCCCCCACTGCCTCCCACTCCCCCACTGCCTCCCACTCCCCCCACCGCCTCCCTCCCCCACTGCCTCCCTCCCTCCCTCCCTCCCCCCACTGCCTCCCTCCCTCTCCCCCACTGCCTCCCTCCCTCTCCCCCACTGCCTCCCTCCCTCTCCCCCACTGCCTCCCTCCCTCTCCCCCACTGCCTCCCTCCCTCCCTCCCACTGCCTCCCTCTCTCCCATTGCCTCCCTCTCCCAGGAACATAGGAAATGCAGTGGCGCCAGCTGTAGTTGTTTCATAAACATGATATCAAAGTCCACAAACACAAACATTCCCTGACAGCTGCTGTACCCGATGTTCCTTTGTTCAAAGCAATACTGGAACGGAGTAGCATATTCTGTGTAGCTAGTTAATGTGGGACAAACACAGGTATGACGGCCTCTCACACTAACACACACACAGCAGACTAAACAAGTCTCAAACAAGACCTTCAACATTGAAACCAGAATTACAGGCTGGTCAAGAAAGGCTGCCATGTCACCACAGAAGTACACAACAGTTCCAAACCCTAAAAGTCAACAAAAGACAGGCAAAAAAAATAACCCACCAAACTGTAGTTGTTAGTTTCCAAAGCTAGCGAGATTAGTTTGGACTACTGGCATATAAACAACCCACCAAACTGTAGTTGTTAGTTTCCAAAGCTAGCGAGATTAGTTTGGACTACTGGCATATAAACAACCCACCAAACTGTAGTTGTTAGTTTCCAAAGCTAGCGAGATTAGTTTGGACTACTGCGAGATTAGTTTGGACTATATAAACAACCCACCAAACTGTAGTTGTTAGTTTCCAAAGCTACTGGCGAGATTAGTTTGGACTACTGGCATATAAACAACCCACCAAACTGTAGTTGTTAGTTTCCAAAGCTAGCGAGATTAGTTTGGACTACTGGCATATAAACAACCCACCAAACTGTAGTTGTTAGTTTCCAAAGCTAGCGAGATTAGTTTGGACTACTGGCATAACAACACTAGCGAACGCCTATCCATATACATTACATAAAGAGAATGTAGGTTATCACACACTCCAAAGTCCTGTCATTCCAAAGTCTAACGAAAGCCAACATCTTCACCATACAAGATACAGAGGAGCCACACAACCACTGCAAACGTTCCTCAGACATGCTACTTACCAAGGGACACCATGGAACAGAGAGAGCAGGGTTAGATAGAGTCACAGAGTCTCATGACCTGCTCCACATGCTCAATCTGAACCCTGCACATTCATCCCCAGACTGGATCCAATATGGGAAGGATTCCAACATTCCACACAAGTATCCAACATTCCGAGGAATCCCACAACATTCCACACAAGTATCCAACATTCCACACAAGTATCCAACATTCCACACAAGTATCCAACATTCCACACAAGTATCCAACATTCCACACAAGTATCCAACATTCCACACAAGTATCCAACATTCCGAGGAATCCCACAACATTCCAACTCACTCCTGCTGTTGATTCATCCACACATCTAGAAAAAGGTAGGAGATTTGTTTGACTGTCTTTCAACAAGCTAAATAAACAACTGATACAAAGAGGAGAAAGATTCCGAGAGAATGTGGCCTTGCATTTGCAGAACCATTCTCCTTGCCTTCTATTTCCACACAAGTCTGTAACCTCTCTTCCTTCCATCTCCCACTCTTTCCATCCCTCTCTCCTCTCATCAGTCTTCTCCATGCGGTGGAAAGAGAGAGAATGTGGCCTTGCTGCATTGCAGAACCATTCTCCTTGCCTCTATTTCCTGTAACCTCTCTTCCTTCCATCTCTCTCTCCCATCCCTCTATCCTCCTCTCTTTCCATCCCTCTCTCCTCTCATCCGTCTTCTCCATGCGGTGGAAAGAGAGTGAGCCTCAGAGAGACTCAGCACTTTGAGAGTGTGAGCCCTGCCCCCAGATCACATTTAGATTAGATGACCTAAAGTGCTAACACACAAGCCAACATCAGAGTCACATGATACTCAGATGAGCAACAACAGAGTCATTTTGTTAACATCTCCCACAGCAACTCAACAGTTACAGACAGACTAGCAGTTTCTCAACTGATAACATCTCCCTGCCTTGTTACAGACAGACACTAGCAGTCATTCCCATCAACTCTCATCTCCCACAGCAACATCAACAGTTACAGACAGACACTAGCAGTCTTCACCATGAACATCTCCCAAGTGCACAGACAGACACAGCAGTCATTCACCATCAACTGTCAGATTGATCCACAGTGAGAGAGGTCATTTATTGATACCAGTCAGACAGACACTAGCAGTCATTCACCATCAACTGTCATATTATTGATACCAGTCAGTCAGTGAGAGGTCATATTATTGATACCAGTCAGTCAGTGAGAGGTCATATTATTGATACCAGTCAGTCAGTGAGAGGTCATATTATTGATACCAGTCAGTCAGTGAGAGGTCATATTATTGATACCAGTCAGTCAGTGAGAGGTCATATTATTGATACCAGTCAGTCAGTCATATTATTGTACAGTGAGAGGTCATATTATTGATACCAGTCAGTCAGTGAGAGGTCATATTATTGATACCAGTCAGTCAGTGAGAGGTCATATTATTGATACCAGTCAGTCAGTGAGAGGTCATATTATTGATACCAGTCAGTCAGTGAGAGGTCATATTATTGATACCAGTCAGTCAGTGAGAGGTCATATTATTGATACCAGTCAGTCAGTGAGAGGTCATATTATTGATACCAGTCAGTCAGTGAGAGGTCATATTATTGATACCAGTCAGTCAGTGAGAGGTCATATTATTGATACCAGTCAGTCAGTGAGAGGTCATATTATTGATACCAGTCAGTCAGTGAGAGGTCATATTATTGATACCAGTCAGTCAGTGAGAGGTCATATTATTGATACCAGTCAGTCAGTGAGAGATACCAGTCATATTATTGATACCAGTCAGTCAGTGAGAGGTCATATTATTGATACCAGTCAGTCAGTGAGAGGTCATATTATTGATACCAGTCAGTCAGTGAGAGGTCATATTATTGATACCAGTCAGTCAGTGAGAGGTCATATTATTGATACCAGTCAGTCAGTGAGAGGTCATATTATTGATACCAGTCAGTCAGTGAGAGGTCATATTATTGATACCAGTCAGTCAGTGAGAGGTCATATTATTGATACCAGTCAGTCAGTGAGAGGTCATATTATTTATACCAGTCCGTGTCTGAGAGAATGGATGTAGACTAGACTGTGTGCTCAGCACGGCTCCAAGATGAAGTAGCCTATCAGGAGGAGATACACACAGTGGTATGCTACTCTACAAGGACAGTCTCCTATCAGTGCCAGAGTTTGACCTGGAAACCCAACCCTCACCGTGACCATTTATTCATCCCCTGCCACCCCACTACCCCTTCTCATATCACTATGGTAACCCTGGGGTCCATCCCACCACCAGACCTTGGTTTCCCACCCCCCTCTTGGGAACCAACCAAACATTCACCCAATATGTAATATTCAAGTTAAAGGTAAGCTTTCTGTTCAACAGTCGGGACACTGCAAGTTTCACTGTGTTAAATGTGTCTGTTGTACTCTAGTTACTGGTTGCCCAACAAGGACATGAGTGCCAGGCTGAAACCGTTGTTCACTTGTGAGATAACTATCCTTCAGGGCCTAGCTCGCTGGGTCAAAGGTTATTCTAGGCCAGCGCTTCTCATTTAGTTAGTTATCAGTTTGTTTGCATTAGCAGCTCGTCACAAATTCCTTGCGAGGGAAGCAGTTATTACAGGCCAAATGTCAAGTACCCGCCATCGTCTTATCTAGGGCAAGATAACGCTGCTGTCAGACAGAGACAGAGCAACGTCTGTTTTTATCTCATCTGATTAACTTATTAATCAAATGTACGAAAATGAAATGTGAAAATGTGTCCACTAACTACTTACTGTAAGTCGCTCTGGAAAATAGTGTCTGATAAACGACACAAAAAGTGATTGACAAAACCCACCGACGCCTGTGCAGCTATTGCCGACACTACTGTGGTCTGTAGTCCTGCTCTTGGGTGATAGTATATTGTGGTTGTAGGGGGTTAAATGGTGATTACCAGGGGCATTGCCCGTGTAAATGTATGGTATTAAAACACAACCGAGGGCGACATGTACAACACTGGGATACTAAGTTAACTAGAGGGACATTTCACTGTGACTTCCTGGAGCCCTCTCTCTCTCGCTCTCAAACATGAACATTGATTAAATACTTGATTTATTTAATAACCACAACAACTAAGCTAACTAGTTACCATGATTAACTAACGCTGGCTAAATTGTGACACCCTCTCCTCTCTCTAGTTAGTTAGTTAACATGCATATGTTCCGGTACTCACCATTATCAGCTCGTTGTTAGATAGTGTTGCAGAATTTAGCATACGGATAGTTTACAAGACTCTCCTTTACCTTGAAATGCCTCCTCTGCCCAGTCCAAGAAGGGGGTTGCTGATGCCAGGCCGAGGCAACAACAGACAATGGTAACGCTGGCTGCTGCCTGTGCCACTCGGTAACCTCCTCCCGAACAGAGCCAGCCAGCTAGCGGTGCTAAACGTTAAAGGCTCGCTGACGGTAACTAAAAGCAGCCCGTTTGTTGTGAGCGAACCAGATCACTATGCCGCATAGTGTAAAACTAGATACATTTGGGTTTGTTTCTGGTCGTGGTGAAAGCACGTTTCTATGTTATTCTGAACGATATATAAAACGGTGGAGGGGGTTTTCCAAGGGGCTGGACTCGTTGTTGCTGGGAGGAGAGATTCGGGTCAAAGGAGCGACACACCGGCCGTGACGTCACGCAGAACGGCAACTGCCTTCCCCATAAATAGCATCATTTATGTTTTTGCGACATTTTCCAAAATTCTTATACTACTGATGTTATGTTTCGTAGCATTGAAATATAATAACTTCATTTCTCTGTTGTGTATCAAATTATTTTCTGAAGGATATGTCCGTTCTCTGTGCGTTTCTTTACATATAATTTGCACTACAGCCAGTCACTACTGCCAGTCACTACTGCCAGTCACTACTGCCAGTCACTACTGCTAGTCACTACTGCTAGTCACTACTGCCAGTCACTACTGCCAGTCACTACTGCTAGTCACTACTGCTAGTCACTACTGCTAGTCACTACTGCTAGTCACTACTGCTAGTCACTACTGCCAGTCACTACTGCCAGTCACTACTGCCAGTCACTACTGCTAGTCACTACTGCTAGTCACTACTGCTAGTCACTACTGCCAGTCACTACTGCTAGTCACTACTGCCAGTCACTACTGTAGTCACTACTGCTAGTCACTACTGCACACTACTGCTAGTCACTACTGCCAGTCACTACTGCCAGTCACTACTGCCAGTCACTACTGCTAGTCACTACTGCCAGTCACTACTGCCAGTCACTACTGCTCACTACTGCCAGTCACTACTGCTAGTCACTACTGCTAGTCACTACTGCTCACTACTGCTAGTCACTACTGCTAGTCACTACTGCCACTACTGTCACTACTGCCAGTCACTACTGCCACTAGAGTCACTACTGCCAGTCACTACTGCCAGTCACTACTGCCAGTCACTACTGCCAGTCACTACTGCCAGTCACTACTGCCAGTCACTACTGCTAGTCACTACTGCAGTCACTACTGCCAGTCACTACTGCCAGTCACTACTGCCAGTCACTACTGCCAGTCACTATTGCCAGTCACTACTGCCAGTCACTACTGCCAGTCACTACTGCCAGTCACTACTGCCAGTCACTACTGCCACACTACTGCCAGTCACTACTGCTAGTCACTACTGCTAGTCACTACTGCCAGTCACTACTGCCAGTCACTACTGCCAGTCACTACTGCCAGTCACTACTGCCAGTCACTACTGCCAGTCACTACTGCCAGTCACTACTGCGAGTCACTACTGCGAGTCACTACTGCGAGTCACTACTGCGAGTCACTACTGCTAGTCACTACTGCTAGTCACTACTGCTAGTCATGTAGCCATCCAGTCACTAATGAATACATGTCAATAAACATTGGCTGAATGAGACTGTTACCCATTCAAACGGATTGAATGGAAGTATTAGGGCTCCATCTACTGTCCCAAATGTTGTCGTTTTATCCTGTAGTATACAAAAACATCACAATAATTACATTGCCAACCAAACAGTTTAAATCTCCTTTATTTATTTACAAAGAATTTGTCTTCACAATAACAGATACTATACATAATAAAACAATTATTGAATTGATCATTTCATCCATTAAAAAAAGGGCTCTCCAAATTGAATCTCATAATTAGATATGGAATCATGTCAATTAAGTTCAAAGTCAAAAGTGGACAGTCCACTTGTCCATTATGAATAAGCGTACAGCTCCATTTAATCTAGAAATACAACATATGACACGTTTCTGAGTATGACATCAGAGTAACTTTTTTTAGTACTTACATTAATGACTTAAATAAGTGACAGGATAGTGTTAGTTTGGATCTTCAAACTAGTCTTTCTATACAAAATATACACATGGCTATGGTGACAGGATAGTGTTAGTTTGGATATTAAAACTAGTCTTTCTATACAAAGTATACACATGGCTATAGTGACAGGATAGTGTTAGTTTGGATCTTCAAACTAGTCTTTCTATACAAAATATACACATGGCTATAGTGACAGGATAGTGTTAGTTTGGATATTAAAACTAGTCTTTCCATACTGTGTCACACACAACCAACCCACAACCACCCCACAACCACCCCACAACCACCCCACAACCACCCCACAACCACCCCACAACCACCCCACCTGCAAAGCTATTACATAAATTATTATTGGACTGAAAAAAAAAAAAAAAAAAACATTTTATTTTTTACATCACATGGGTACAACACTGTCTACCAACAGTCTACTGGCTTGAGAACTAAACTTAATCTAGATGTTCCCTGATTGGATAAAAAAACTCCATGCAGAACTTACTCAACAGTCTCTGAAGAACACAATCATCTATATGTTGTCTAATGGCCTACTGTTTAATACAGCAATTCAGATCTTATTTCATTGAATCAAAAAAAAATAGTCAGATTTCATTAGGCAATGTCAAGTACACAATAATTTATCAAGTAACTTCAAATACATTCAAGTGGTCTTTGTCAGCTTGGTAACAGTGACACTGTGGGGAACAGGGTGGTACTGAGAAATAGTTGCTATCCATCCCAAATGGCACCCTATTCCCCCGGACCCTGGTCAAAAGTAGTGCACTATATTGGGTATAAGGTGTCATTTGGGTCTGAGCCTAGGAATAAAGTCAGACTTCAAACCCTTACAGAAGTGTCACCTCACCATGGGTAGGGAAAATACAAGACCAAGAAACTGAGTGAGAACCGGGAATGTAGTTACCGGGTAGACAACGGTTGTCATTAGACAACAGTTAAATATATAATGAGTTAAATAGAATTATAGAATTCAATTCAAACCAGTTCTAATTCTGTGTGTGTTTTATGTTGATCGTCCTGTTTGATTGACAGCTGTGGGTGTTGACTGTTCCAGAAGGCACATCTTGCTGGTCTCCAGTCAGGACTGGGCTGTCAGCAACATCAGGCTCATACTCTGTGCACCTGGGAAGGAAAAAGAATAACAGTATTTAGTGAAAATCCATGTATCCTTCCTAGCAGCTAAGCCAATGTGTAATGCAACATGCAAGCATTAGCAACTACTAGCTAGCTGGGGCCAATGCGTAATGCAACATGCAAGCATTAGCAACTACTAGCTAGCTGGGGCCAATGCGTAATGCAACATGCAAGCATTAGCAACTACTAGCTAGCTGGGGCCAATGCGTAATGCAACATGCAAGCATTAGCAACTACTAGCTAGCTGGGGCCAATGTGTAATGCAACATGCAAGCATTAGCAACTACTAGCTAGCTGGGGCCAATGTGTAATGCAACATGCAAGCATTAGCAACTACTAGCTAGCTGGGGCCAATGTGTAATGCAACATGCAAGCATTAGCAACTACTAGCTAGCTGGGGCCAATGTGTAATGCAACATGCAAGCATTAGCAACTACTAGCTAGCTGGGGCCAATGCTGCAAGCATTAGCAACTACTAGCTAGCTGGGGCCAATGTGTAATGCAACATGCAAGCATTAGCAACTACTAGCTAGCTGGGGCCAATGTGTAATGCAACATGCAAGCATTAGCAACTACTAGCTAGCTGGGGCCAATGCGTAATGCAACATGCAAGCATTAGCAACTACTAGCTAGCTGGGGCCAATGCGTAATGCAACATACAAGCATTAGCAACTACTAGCTAGCTGGGGCCAATGTGTAATGCAACATGCAAGCATTAGCAACTACTAGCTAGCTGGGGCCAATGTGTAATGCAACATGCAAGCATTAGCAACTACTAGCTAGCTGGGGCCAATGTAATGCAACATGCAAGCATTAGCAACTACTAGCTAGCTGGGGCCAATGTGTAATGCAACATGCAAGCATTAGCAACTACTAGCTAGCTGGGGCCAATGTGTAATGCAACATGCAAGCATTAGCAACTACTAGCTAGCTGGGGCCAATGTGTAATGCAACATGCAAGCATTAGCAACTACTAGCTAGCTGGGGCCAATGTGTAATGCAACATGCAAGCATTAGCAACTACTAGCTAGCTGGGGCCAATGTGTAATGCAACATGCAAGCATTAGCAACTACTAGCTAGCTGGGGTCTATGTGTTCCGTCCATAGAATTAGAATATATTGAGCAGACATACAGTAGCTGTGAAAATAATGTAATTTTGCTTGTGTGAAAGATTCGGAATGTGTGGAATTATGAAGGGCACAGAATTCTAATGACATGATCAAACTGCATGATCGGAATTCTAATGGAATGTTGTTTAGAATGGGAACGTCTGTGGTCCTCGTTCTAATTCTGTCTGTGGTCCTCGTTCTAATTCTGTGTGTGGTCCTCGTTCTAATTCTGTGTGTGGTCCTCGTTCTAATTCTGTGTGTGGTCCTCGTTCTAATTCTGTGTGTGGTCCTCGTTCTAATTCTGTGTGTGGTCCTCGTTCTAATTCTGTGTGTGGTCCTCGTTCTAATTCTGTCTGTGGTCCTCGTTCTAATTCTGTCTGTGGTCCTCGTTCTAATTCTGTCTGTGGTCCTCGTTCTAATTCTGTCTGTGGTCCTCGTTCTAATTCTGTCTGTGGTCCTCGTTCTAATTCTGTCTGTGGTCCTCGTTCTAATCTGTCTGTGGTCCTCGTTCCTTCTGTCTCCTAATTCTGTCTGTGGTCCTCGTTCTAATTCTGTCTGTGGTCCTCGTTCTAATTCTGTCTGTGGTCCTCGTTCTAATTCTGTCTGTGGTCCTCGTTCTAATTCTGTCTGTGGTCCTCGTTCTAATTCTGTCTGTGGTCCTCGTTCTAATTCTGTCTGTGGTCCTCGTTCTAATTCTGTCTGTGGTCCTGTTCTAATTCTGTCTGTGGTCCTCGTTCTAATTCTGTCTGTGGTCCTCGTTCTAATTCTGTCTGTGGTCCTCGTTCTAATTCTGTCTGTGGTCCTCGTTCTAATTCTGTGTGTGGTCCTCGTTCTAATTCTGTCTGTGGTCCTCGTTCTAATTCTGTCTGTGGTCCTCGTTCTAATTCTGTGTGTGGTCCTCGTTCTAATTCTGTCTGTGGTCCTCGTTCTAATTCTGTCTGTGGTCCTCGTTCTAATTCTGTCTGTGGTCCTCGTTCTAATTCTGTCTGTGGTCCTCGTTCTAATTCTGTCTGTGGTCCTCGTTCTAATTCTGTCTGTGGTCCTCGTTCTAATTCTGTCTGTGGTCCTCGTTCTAATTCTGTCTGTGGTCCTCGTTCTAATTCTGTCTGTGGTCCTCGTTCTAATTCTGTCTGTGGTCCTCGTTCTAATTCTGTCTGTGGTCCTCGTCTGTGGTAATTCTGTCTGTGGTCCTCGTTCTAATTCTGTCTGTGGTCCTCGTTCTAATTCTGTCTGTGGTCCTCGTTCTAATTCTGTCTGTGGTCCTCGTTCTAATTCTGTCTGTGGTCCTCGTTCTAATTCTGTCTGTGGTCCTCGTTCTAATTCTGTCTGTGGTCCTCGTTCTAATTCTGTCTGTGGTCCTCGTTCTAATTCTGTCTGTGGTCCTCGTTCTAATTCTGTCTGTGGTCCTCGTTCTAATTCTGTCTGTGGTCCTAGTTCTAATTCTGTCTGTGGTCCTCGTTCTAATTCTGTCTGTGGTCCTCGTTCTAATTCTGTCTGTGGTCCTCGTTCTAATTCTGTCTGTGGTCCTCGTTCTAATTCTGTCTGTGGTCCTCGTTCTAATTCTGTCTGTGGTCCTCGTTCTAATTCTGTCTGTGGTCCTCGTTCTAATTCTGTCTGTGGTCCTCGTTCTAATTCTGTCTGTGGTCCTCGTTCTAATTCTGTCTGTGGTCCTCGTTCTAATTCTGTCTGTGGTCCTCGTTCTAATTCTGTCTGTGGTCCTCGTTCTAATTCTGTCTGTGGTCCTCGTTCTAATTCTGTCTGTGGTCCTCGTTCTAATTCTGTGTGTGGTCCTCGTTCTAATTCTGTGTGTGGTCCTCGTTCTAATTCTGTGTGTGGTCCTCGTTCTAATTCTGTGTGTGGTCCTCGTTCTAATTCTGTGTGTGGTCCTCGTTCTAATTCTGTGTGTGGTCCTCGTTCTAATTCTGTCTGTGGTCCTCGTTCTAATTCTGTCTGTGGTCCTCGTTCTAATTCTGTCTGTGGTCCTCGTTCTAATTCTGTCTGTGGTCCTCGTTCTAATTCTGTCTGTGGTCCTCGTTCTAATTCTGTCTGTGGTCCTCGTTCTAATTCTGTCTGTGGTCCTCGTTCTAATTCTGTCTGTGGTCCTCGTTCTAATTCTGTCTGTGGTCCTCGTTCTAATTCTGTCTGTGGTCCTCGTTCTAATTCTGTGTGTGGTCCTCGTTCTAATTCTGTCTGTGGTCCTCGTTCTAATTCTGTCTGTGGTCCTCGTTCTAATTCTGTCTGTGGTCCTAGTTCTAATTCTGTCTGTGGTCCTCGTTCTAATTCTGTCTGTGGTCCTAGTTCTAATTCTGTCTGTGGTCCTCGTTCTAATTCTGTGTGTGGTCCTCGTTCTAATTCTGTCTGTGGTCCTCGTTCTAATTCTGTGTGTGGTCCTCGTTCTAATTCTGTGTGTGGTCCTAGTTCTAATTCTGTCTGTGGTCCTAGTTCTAATTCTGTCTGTGGTCCTAGTTCTAATTCTGTCTGTGGTCCTAATTCTGTCTGTGGTCCTCGTTCTAATTCTGTCTGTGGTCCTCGGTCTGTGGTCCTCGTTCTAATTCTGTCTGTGGTCCTCGTTCTAATTCTGTCTGTGGTCCTCGTTCTAATTCTGTCTGTGGTCCTCGTTCTAATTCTGTCTGTGGTCCTCGTTCTAATTCTGTGTGTCATTCTATTTACCTTCTGTACTATCACATCACTGAGCAGGACCTCTTTACTGGCCTGGCAGTCTCTCCTGTTGGCATAGTAAAGGTGGGACAGAAACGGGCCACAGTAGGTATTGTATTATATGTGGTATTGGACAGGGTCTTACATTTGTTTTTTTATCCTAATTAATAACATTATAAAAATTAAACATGTCTTCTGTTGTTAGTGACCAAAGGGCCCTTAACTCAAAGAATACAAGCAATATTATTAATCTAAATCGTCTGCCTTTTCCTAACTCTAAATGTATGTAAATAATAATAATTATAAACCTACACTAAAAATCTCACATGAGAAATAGAGTGTAGAGATCTGACTTACCTTCCACCTTGGCTTCCTCCACTGCCTCTGCGGTCACCTCAGCAGGCCAATCGGTGGCGTGCTCCTCTGCGGTCACCTCAGCAGGCCAATCGGTGGCGTGCTCCTCTGCGGTCACCTCAGCAGGCCAATCGGTGGCGTGCTCCTCTGCGGTCACCTCAGCAGGCCAATCGGTGGCGTGCTCCTCTGCGGTCACCTCACAGGCCACCCGGTGGCGTGCTCCTCTGTGGTCACCTCAGCAGGCCAATCGGTGGCGTGCTCCTCTGCAGTCACCTCAGCAGGCCAATCCATGGGGGACTGCTCCTCTGCCACCTCAGCAGGCCAATGGTGGCTTCCTCTGCGGTCACCTCAGCAGGCCAATCGGTGGCGCGCTCCTCTGCGGTCACCTCCACTGCCTCACCCTCGACGACTGCCTCCTCCACACCAGCAGGGGGAGCCTCTACTTCCCCCACAGATGCAGCCTCTACAACCTCCATGGGGGTGACTGCCACATCAGCCTCAGAAGCTGGGGCTTCACATTGGTGGCATGAAGTGAAGAGGGCCTCCTTGACTTCCTCAGCCGGGGCAGCCTCTGCCTCCACTGCCTCGACATCCAGGGCTGAGGCTGCTGCCAGCATCGCCGCCTCCACGACGAGCGCCTCATCCTCAGACACTTGGGCTGTCTCCACAGCCTCAACGACGAGCGCCTCATCCTCAGACACTTGGGCTGTCTCCACAGCCTCAACGACGAGCGCCTCATCCTCAGACACTTGGGCTGTCTCCACAGCCTCCACGACGAGCGCCTCATCCTCAGACACTTGGGCTGTCTCCACAGCCTCCACGACGAGCGCCTCATCCTCAGACACTTGGGCTGTCTCCACAGCCTCCACGACGAGCGCCTCAACCTCAGACACTTGGGCTGTCTCCACAGCCTCCACGAAGCGCTCAACCTCAGACACTTGGGCTGTCCCACAGCGGCAGAAGCCTCAGCCTCAGGTGCTTCCACAGCGGCAGAAGCCTCAGCCTCAGGTGCTTCCACAGCCTCAGCCTCAGGTGCTTCCACAGCGGCAGAAGCCTCAGCCTCAGGTGCTTCCACAGCGGCAGAAGCCTCAGCCTCAGGTGCTTCCACAGCGGCAGAAGCCTCAGCCTCAGGTGCTTCCACAGCGGCAGAAGCCTCAGCCTCAGGTGCTTCCACAGTGGCAGGGGTCTCTGTGGCCTCTAGGGGAGCCGCAGCCATCTCCTCCTCTGCAACAGCAGCTGGAGCTTCCTCTACGACGACCGGAACTACTTCCTCTGGCTCAGGGGTCTCTTCAGCAACCACTTCCTCCGGCTCAGGGGTCTCTTCAGCAACCACTTCCTCTGTGACATTAGGGGTGGCAACAGCCTCCTCTTCTGGTTTGGGCTCTTCAGTTTCCAAGATTTCTGCAGCTGGTGCTTCTGCCACTTCCCCCTCCACAGATAACACTTCCTCCTCTACCTTAGCTTCAGGAACCGCCAGGGAATCTAGAATGTCCTCGGCGGGAGCGAGTGAGGATTCTTCAGTCCGGTCTTCTAGGTATTGGACGGCGTGCATGAGCCTCCTCTCAGCTACCGAGGCAGCAGCGATCTCAGAACTGGCCAGGAGCTTCATGGAGGCAGACGTGATGTCAGACACAGCATCTAAAAAGAGAAGCAAGTCATGTCAGTCATACAAGAAAGACAAAAGGCTGCCTGTATAACTGCAGAAACGCACAGCTTTTCAGAATAGTATTTACAAAAATATTGTATATACAAAAGATGGAGCAGATCAGCAGATACCATACTAAAATCAGTCACTGCCTTCACAGAGTAACCATGTTAGATGTGGGTGATAGTGTTATTGTTACAACCTTCACAGAGTAACCATGTTAGATGTGGGTGAGTGTTATTGTTACAACAGAGTAACCATGTTAGATGTGGGTCAGTGTTATTTGTTACAACAGATAACCATACTAAAATCAGTTACAACCTTCACAGAGTAACCATGTTAGATGTGGGTGATAGTGTTATTGTTACAACCTTCACTGAGTAACCATGTTAGATGTGTGTGATAGTGTTATTGTTACAACCTTCACAGAGTAACCATGTTAGATGTGGGTGATAGTGTTATTGTTACAACCTTCACAGAGTAACCATGTTAGATGTGGGTGATAGTGTTATTGTTACAACCTTCACAGAGTAACCATGTTAGATGTGGGTGATAGTGTTATTGTTACAACCTTCACAGAGTAACCATGTTAGATGTGGGTGAGTGTTATTGTTACAACAGATACCATACTAAAATCAGTCACAACCTTCACAGAGTAGCCATGTTAGATGTGGGTGATAGTGTTATTGTTACAACCTTCACAGAGTAACCATGTTAGATGTGGGTGATAGTGTTATTGTTACAACCTTCACAGAGTAACCATGTTAGATGTGGGTGATAGTGTTATTGTTACAACCTTCACAGAGTAACCATGTTAGATGTGGGTGATAGTGTTATTGTTACAACCTTCACAGAGTAGCCATGTTAGATGTGGGTGAGTGTTATTGTTACAACCTTCACAGAGTAACCATTACAGATATCAAATCACGTGTGAATAAGTAACAACATTCTGGGAAGATCCAGTCTTTATAAAAAAAATAATTAAAACATTGTTTACCATCTACTGGACTTACCTTCCATTCACCTCAGGGCTCAGGATGACATCATTCTGCCATGGGGGGGGGGGGGGGGGGGGCGTGACCATCTGGGGGAGTCTAAACACATGGGACTAGTCCAGCAGCCGTGTCATGCCCCTCGTCTGTGTAGTGAGGATATAAACCTGGAGGTTTGTTGATAAAGACCCTACTACAGGCTGGTGTGTGATGATTGATTAACACTCAACTTCGGGAGTATCCAACCGTGTACAGATCCATTTTGTTCTCTGAACTGCTCATTCAATCCAGTTCCTGGTCGTGTTTGGATGTGCACAGGGCCTAAGGCCATTGGACAGTGTTGATCAACTGCTGGTAGTCTGACTGCCTGGTATGTGTGCACTACTTTAAACAGCCTACAAATTAAAAACTAGAAAACAATTCATGCCAAGTACCATTATACTAAACACAAAGACAAAGCATTAAAAAGGTGAATGTTATTTAATAACTAATCATGGTTTAGTGTTTTTACATGTGCTTTGATGTTGTAAAACCCGTAGAGCCAGACCTGTCAAATCAATCTGTTGCTGCGGCTACAGACCAGTTTGGACCAGTTCTGGGTTGGAAGCCTGACAGGCACAGAGACTAGACAGTTCTGAAATCTGGTACAAGAGGTCTATGCTGAAGTAAAAGATCACACACAGCTACATAAAACCCTTCAATACACATGGGAGCATGAACATGGCATTGAGGCACCTGATATAGATGATCATAAAAGGAATATCCAACTGCTACCAAAACCCTAAACTCAAAGCAATGTACGGTCATGGGTATGTCTAGACTAGAGGAGTTCTAGGTTATGGATGGGTGGGTGTGGGAACTATTAGGTTCTACATAACTGGTAAATATTTAACAAAACCTGCCTTTTGATAAAATAATGTATATGTTGAATGATGATAAAATAATCCCACTCTGAAACCTTATAATTGTATGAAATTGATTAGAATCAAAATTACAATCTGATGATGTGTGTGGTTTTAGTCTGAATTAGGTTAAACAATGTATCTGTATAGTGGAAAAACACACGGAGCAAGGCGTAGCTTAGGATTTGAACTTGTATGTGTGTGCCGAAGAAAAAAACAGAGAACAGTTCAACTGCGTTTGGACCGACCTGGCTAGGTCTCTGAGGAACCTATGAGAGCATAGGGAGGACTTCTCAAGGTTCCCCGAATCTCGGGGGGAATGGACCTGTCGGCTGGGTAGTGATACACAGTGGTGAGAACTACGGAGATAAAACTCACCTACTGTTTGTGTGGAAGTATGTGCGTAGGATACCTACTGTTTGTGTGGAAGTATGTGTAGGATACCTACTGTTTGTGTGGAAGTATGTGTGTAGGATACCTACTGTTTGTGTGGAAGTATGTGTAGGATACCTACTGTTTGTGTGGGAAGGTTGTGTGGAAGCATGTAGGATACCTACTGTTTGTGTGGAAGTATGTGTGTAGGATACCTACTGTTTGTGTGGAAGCATGTGTAGGATACCTACTGTTTGTGTGGAAGTATGTGTGTAGGATACCTACTGTTTGTGTGGAAGTATGTGTGTAGGATACCTACTGTTTGTGTGGAAGTATGTGTGTAGGATACCTACTGTTTGTGTGGAAGTATGTGCGTAGGATACCTACTGTTTGTGTGGAAGTATGTGAGTAGGATATCTACTGTTTGTGTGGAAGTATGTGCGTAGGATATCTACTGTTTGTGTGGAAGTATGTGTGTAGGATATCTACTGTTTGTGTGGAAGTATGTGAGTAGGATACCTACTGTTTGTGTGGAAGTATGTGCGTAGGATATCTACTGTTTGTGTGGAAGTATGTGCGTAGGATACCTACTGTTTGTGTGGAAGTATGTGCGTAGGATACCTACTGTTTGTGTGGAAGTATGTGCGTAGGATACCTACTGTTTGTGTGGAAGTACGTGAGTAGGATACCTACTGTTTGTGTGGAAGGATACGTGAGTAGGATACCTACTGTTTGTGTGGAAGTACGTGAGTAGGATACCTACTGTTTGTGTGGAAGTTGAGTAGGATACCTACTGTTTGTGTGGAAGTACGTGAGTAGGATACCTACTGTTTGTGTGGAAGTACGTGAGTAGGATACCTACTGTTTGTGTGGAAGTATGTGAGTAGGATACCTACTGTTTGTGTGGAAGTACGTGAGTAGGATACCTACTGTTTGTGTGGAAGTACGTGAGTAGGATACCTACTGTTTGTGTGGAAGTACGTGAGTAGGATACCTACTGTTTGTGTGGAAGTATGTGCGTAGGATACCTACTGTTTGTGTGGAAGTATGTGCGTAGGATATCTACTGTTTGTGTGGAAGTATGTGAGTAGGATATCTACTGTTTGTGTGGAAGTATGTGAGTAGGATATCTACTGTTTGTGTGGAAGTATGTGAGTAGGATATCTACTGTTTGTGTGGAAGTATGTGCGTAGGATACCTACTGTTTGTGTGGAAGTATGTGTGTAGGATACCTACTGTTTGTGTGGAAGTATGTGAGTAGGATACCTACTGTTTGTGTGGAAGTATGTGAGTAGGATACCTACTGTTTGTGTGGAAGTATGTGTGTAGGATACCTACTGTTTGTGTGGAAGTATGTGAGTAGGATACCTACTGTTTGTGTGGAAGTATGTGCGTAGGATATCTACTGTTTGTGTGGAAGTATGTGCGTAGGATACCTACTGGTTGTGTGGAAGTATGTGCGTAGGATATCCTACTGTTTGTGTGGAAGTATGTGAGCAGGATACCTACTGTTTGTGTGGAAGTATGTGTGTAGGATACCTACTGTTTGTGTGGAAGTATGTGAGTAGGATACCTACTGTTTGTGTGGGAAGCATGTGTGTAGGATACCTACTGTTTGTGTGGAAGTATGTGAGTAGGATACCTACTGTTTGTGTGGAAGTATGTGTGTAGGATACCTACTGTTTGTGTGGAAGTATGTGAGTAGGATACCTACTGTTTGTGTGGAAGTATGTGTGTAGGATACCTACTGTTTGTGTGGAAGTATGTGAGTAGGATATCTACTGGTTGTGTGGAAGTATGTGAGTAGGATACCTACTGTTTGTGTGGAAGTATGTGTAGGATACCTACTGTTTGTGTGGAAGTATGTGAGCAGGATACCTACTGTTTGTGTGGAAGTATGTGCACAGCTATAAAATGGATGTCTTTGTATAATGGACTTCAGAGCGTTCGGAATAAACTGTACTATCTTTTGCAATGCTGAGTCTAATTATTATTAAATCCATGGTCTTACAGATCGCAGTAATCGGTGAGAGCTATTGATTGTCAGTTATCATTGGGATTGAAAATTCTCTCCACACCTTTCTAATGTGTAGGTGAGGCTTCGATATTGATTTTAAAACATTTTTTTCCTGGAAAACTGTTTAATCATTTGTTCTGTTCAGGAACTCTGACCTAATATGCAAATGTTTTGTTTTGTTAAAAAAAAAAATGTAAAATCTGAAATGGTCATTTCTATTTGGATAAAAACGTTAGACAAAACGCAGTGTTTATTACACACGTGAGGGTAAGACAATAGAAGACATGGACGCAATAGAAGTAACTGACAACGTCTTTATTGAAGGACTTCAGCTTCCTGAATCTCTTCTTCACTGATACTTTAGAAAACATTTCCTTAAAGTTGTCAGGGTGCATTATTAGTTGGCCCATGGCGACCATCTCCAGACAGAACAACATTTCCAATGTCGATGAGTTGGAGATGAATAGAACAGTAGTGTTGAAGTGAGATCGTTGGGTTTATTATAAAAATGTTCCTTAATGTTTACCTTTCACAGTTAGGAAATAAAAAGACAGACTCGTAACAGCATCGACGCAAATAAACTAAACGAACAAAACAAAGCTTGGACCTTTTGACAGATGGTGGTGGTGAATGATTGGTTGGCTGAAGGAAGGGAAAAAACAGTGTGACAGTATTAGTAGAATGTGTGTCTGCATCACAAATGGATCCCTATAAAGTGCACTAGTTTTAAACCAGGGCCCATAGGCCACAAACATAGTTCTCTGGTGAAACGTAGCGCACAATAGGGCCCGGCATCGTCCGGTTAGGGGAGGGTTTGGCCGGGTAGGGCCGTCATCGCAAATAAGAATTTGTTCTTAACTGACTTGCCTAGTTAAATGAAGGTAAAATAATTAAATGAAATGTGTAGTTAGTGTGTGCATGATCAAGTGATGTGTAGTGTGGGGTAGGAGGGCAAGTGAAATGTGGGATGCAGCCTGGGAGCATCGTCTGGACAGCTCCATGACATCATGTAAGTCCTGGCTGGTTTGTGTCAGTCACCGTGGTTACAATGCAGTGTTGGTTGATTAAACTAGTAGTGGACTCCTCTAGATAAAACGTTCCACTAGGAGGTAAGGCAGGTAAAGGAGAAATGCACTACTACAGTTTGTTACGTGAGGTTTGAAGTTGAAGGTAAAGGTTTAAGGTTCTGTAAACAACAAGGTATTTAACATTTTTAAAAAGGTGCATTTTAGTGGTTGTCACTTCCCACCAAGCACTTATCCAAGACCCCGCTTTTAATTCAACACTTCCTAGGGCTGCAACGGGCCGCGCCCCTCTTCCCACAGTTACGGTTCCAGGAACTGACAGGGCCACAAATCCTTTGTATAAACACTTGTTTATAATACATGCTGCTTATCATGGTTTCAAATGATGAATAGCTACACAAATCTCCTGGATGAACCAATAATTGAAAAGATTAGAAATGGCTTTAAAATGTTTGTTTTTTAATAAAAGTGTAGCGGGGGGGCTGTGTCATCCAATCACAGAGCAGAATACAAGTCATGTGGTTTGTTAGCGAACACATGATGGTACGCGATAGGCGATAGCTGTAGGATCTTCCAACCACAGAGCAGATCCAAGTCACGTGATCTGTTCGACGCCACATCATGTGGTGCTAACAGATCACGTGACTTGTATCTGCTCTGTGATTGGACAATACAGACCGCGAGGCTCCATGGTGAGTGGAGGCTTTGGTGCTCTTTGAAACAGACTGACAATACAAACGTGGTTTAAACGTTCATAACCGATGTGCACTACATCAACAATAAGAAATTGTTTTGCAATCTCAGGGTGAAAATAGAACATCTACGTTGCACAGTAATATTGCTAATATTTGATACCACTACGGGTTTTGAGGGTTGAGAATCCACTTCCGAACCACTGGTTGCAGCCCTATTTGCTCAGCATTGGGGGCAGGGGGGAGTGATCCCTTCTGTGCTTGGTGGGGGCAGACTTCTCCCTGGCACAGTGTCTAGGACGTGATAAGGAGGATCAGACAGAAATGATGTCATAAAGAAATCAGTGAGGACACAGACCCAACTGATCCCCAAAGTTCCAATCACTGGGAGTTCCATTTGGGCACTGGAACACGGAGCTTTATGACATCACCGACTAATCCTTCTAGAGCTTATCCTAGGGAGAGGTGAGCAGCACTCAGAGGAGGAGGAGGAGAGAGCAGGGAGGAGGAAGGAGCTAGCAGTTTTTTGGTCACATTTCACAATAAGATGCAGTTCACAAAGCAATTAAAATGCTTCTCTGACTGGTATATTTATTACTTGCATAATAACCATTTAACCTGCTTGAAGTGCTTATCGTCTCGAGGTTCATAACTTGACCTTCCTTTCAATCTGAATTTGGAGCATGTTGGAGTGGAAACTGTAACAAAGACGGCAGACTGACATGATGTAGAACTCCGCCATCCATCTGGAATCTTAAGGGACAAAGTCATTCAGACAAAAGTGAAGGAAAAGAAGTTGACATTTTCTGTCCTGAATTCTAAGGGCCACTTGGGAAAACTTTACATTAGAAGTGTCCAAGAAAGGCAACCGATTCCCTATATAGTGACAATGTACTACTTTTGACCAGAGCCTATGGGCCCTATATAGGGAATAGGGTGCCATTTCAGAGGCACATAGGTTTGTGGGTCAGGACAACATGTACCATCATGAATCCAATATCTCCTTGACTTCCCCTTTAACACCTAGGAACTCCTCAGAAAAACAGCGCCAGGAGTTTTCCCCAACAACCACGATCCGACCAGAAAAAAAAAACACTCCTGTCCCCACTGATAAATAGGACCATATCGCTTGACAAATAGAGCGGGAATGATTTTAAAACCTGAAACGCCTATGTATTTAGCTGTGGTGTAAAGGAGTCAGAAAGGAGAAGAGACAGCTGTCCCCGTTACCATGACATCATACCTAACTAAAGTGTTCTTCAACAGAACATAGTCCACCTCCTGCTTCCTATTGTAACATGTGCTAGTAGATAGGGGGCTGTGATCCAGAACGGTACCCTAATCCGTACGTAGGGTGCTACTTTAAACCATGTAGTGCACTACATAGGGAATAGGGTATAGAGGGGCTAGTGAGAGGGGGGGGGTCAGGTATAGGGTTGGGGGTAGTAGTAAGAGGGACACACCACAGCTAAACACACCCCTCTAGGTTGACCTTTGACCCCTCATGCTGCCACCTCGGCAGGCGCTGCTTCTGCCTCAGGGGCGGTGGGAGCCGTCTCGGCCACTACTTCGGCCACTACTTCCTCACCGGCGGCCTCCACGGCAACGACCTCTTCCACGACGCCAGGAGCCGCATCTGCGACGTCCTCGATGACGGCCTCTGCGTCAGCCTCCGGTGGAGCTTCTTCCGTAACCACGGCAACTTCCACTGCGGGCGCCTCCTCAACTGCAACGACCTCTGGTTCCACAGCAACCTCTGCAACCGCCTCTAGGACAGCGACGGATTTGGTTGCGACCTCTGCCAGGACTTCCTCTGCTGCTGCAGGCGCCTCCTCGACTGCGGCCGTCTCAGCGACCACCTCGGCTAACACCTCTGCTTCTACTGGTGCCGGTTCTTCTGGGGATTCTACTTCCTCTGCTGCTGGTGCTGCTTCATCTGCTGCTTCATCTGCTGCTGGTGCTGCTTCCTCTGCTGCTGGTGCTGCTTCTGGAAGGAGATAGAGCGAGAGAGAGAAGTGGAATAGAGAGAAAGATGAGGACACGGTCTTATCCCTCCTACAGGGTTTTGTCCAATTCTAACATCGATCCCCTAAAGACAGATTCTAAATTGTACCATGTGGTCTGGTCCCTGTGTAGAAAGTATCCTGATCAGGAACAAAAGGATACTAAATTAAGTTTAAACTGCTTTCAATTATTAGTCCTCTGCTAAGCAGTTAACTACCTTTTAATGTGTGACGAGTTTGACCTTTGAACCCTCCGGAAACCCCTGAGGTGTATACTACAAACGTAGCTAGATATACTCATGCTTTTCTATAGTGAGCTAGCTTCACATTCCAGCTCAGGCTTTTCTGAAATGAGCTAGCTTCACATTCCAGCTCAGGCTTTTCTGAAATGAGCTAGCTTCATGTAGCTTCACATTCCAGCTCAGGCTTTTCTGAAATGAGCTAGCTTCATGTAGCTTCACATTCCAGCTCAGGCTTTTCTGAAATGAGCTAGCTTCATGTAGCTTCACATTCCAGCTCAGGCTTTTCTGAAATGAGCTAGCTTCATGTAGCTTCACATTCCAGCTCAGGCTTTTCCCATTAAGTAGACATTGATTGTGCACCTGTCACTTCCTTGAGCCTGCTCAAGCAAGGCTGGTAACTA
>NW_025746333.1:0-2500 GCF_021184085.1 Oncorhynchus gorbuscha
AGGCTGTAGAGAGACCCACTCCTAAGAACAGGCTGTAGAGCAGACCCACTCTAACCAGATCCTTCACATCGTCACAGGAGAGTCATGACATTCCCCTCTACGAGAGAGAACAGGCTGTAGAGCAGACCCACTCTAACCTGATCCTTCACATCGTCACAGGAGAGTCATGACATTCCCCCTCTACGAGAGAGAGCAGGCTGTAGAGCAGACCCACTCTAACCTGATCCTTCACATCGTCACAGGAGAGTCATGACATTCCCCTCTACGAGAGAGAACAGGCTGTAGAGCAGACCCACTCTAACCTGATCCTTCACATCGTCACAGGAGAGTCATGACATTCCCCCTCTACGAGAGAGAACAGGCTGTAGAGCAGACCCACTCTAACCTGATCCTTCACATCGTCACAGGAGAGTCATGACATTCCCCCTCTACGAGAGAGAGCAGGCTGTAGAGCAGACCCACTCTAACATGATCCTTCACATCGTCACAGGAGAGTCATGACATTCCCCCTACACGAGAGAGAGCAGGCTGTAGAGCAGACCCACTCTAACTTGATCCTTCAGATCGTCACAGGAGAGTCATGACATTCCCCCTCTACGAGAGAGAGCAGGCTGTAGAGCAGACCCACTCTAACCTGATCCTTCAGATCGTCATAGAAACAGACAGCATATTTTCCAGAATCCTTCTTTATTATAAACTGGGTGGTTGGAGTCGTGAATACTGATTGGCTGAGAGCCATGGTATAGCAGACAGTAGTATGTATATATATATTATTTATTTCCTTACCTGGGAAGTCAGTTAAGAACAAATTCTTATTTTCAATGACGGCCTAGGAACAGTGGGTTAACTGCCTTGTTTAGGGGCAGAACAACAGATTTTTACCTTGTCAGCTCGGGGATTCAATCTAGCAACCTTCCGGTTAATGGCCCAACGCTCTAACCACTAGGCTACCACACCCCCTTGTGTGTTATTGCTTAAATAACATTGGTGGACAGTGGACACTAATGACCAGAAGAAAACCTGAATTTAGGTGGGAGATGGTGCTGGTGACTGAAGCTCAAAGGAGGGTTAGGGTACGTTTATCATTATCTGAGCCATATACAGTCATAGAAACAGACAGCATATTTTTTTTATCCAGAGTGAATTACCTTCCTACAGATAGTAAAGTCTACAATCAAAGACCCAGTTAGGTAATAATCAGCATGTTTTTGTATTTATTGAAGAACAGGGATTGAATGTGAAAGGAAAGATTAGGATTGGTATGATTATGCCATGTTATGACAGTAAAAGTCTGGTTAATGTTTGTATAAAGATGAAAGTACACACAGTTCCATTCAGTGGGTTAGGACATGGTGCTGGCCACAACAAGGTTAAAGGTTAAAAAGCCGTTCGAACCAATTTCTCCTGCTCCTCTTCCTCCTCTTCTTTTCCATCTTCCCCCTCTCATTTTCCATCTTCCCCCTCTCCTCTTCAATCTTCCTCCTCTCCTCTTCCATCTTCCTCCTCTCCTCCTGTCTCTCCTCTTCCAACTTCCTCGTCTCCTCTTCCGCCTTACTCCTCTCCTCCTGTCTCTCCTCTTCTATCTTCCTCAACTCCTCCTCTCTCTTTATTTCCTCCTCTCTCCTCACCTCCTCTTCCCGCTTCCTGATCGCCTCCTCTTGTTTCTTCATTTCTTCCTCTTTTTTCTTCCTCTCCTCCTCTCTCTTCCTCTCCTCCTCTTCGATCTTCCTCTGGACCTCCTGGTACACCTCGTTGGTGTAGTGTTGTCCTCCGTTCCTCTTCACCATCTCCTCTATCTTCTTCAGCAGCTCTGGGACCTGGTCAAGGTTGGCACTACTGTCACTGTCATTGATGACAGAGTGATGTCCACCTCCACATTTACTGATGAGATCCTGGAGGTGAACACTTTCTCCTACAAACTGCTCAACAGATTTTTTCTCAGCTGGTCTCCTCCAGTGAACAGCACCATGGTGTACTTTGAGGCTTCTTCTCCAAAGTTCTCCTGGATCCACTTCACAGTGTTCCTCTCCTCCTCTGTGAACCTCCCCAGTCTGATCACCAGCAGGAACACATGGGGTCCTGGGACGGACATGTAGAAGCACCTTTCTAGTTCACCTTTCATTTTCTCTATAGTCACTGACGTGTCAAAGTGTCCCGGCGTGTCAATCACATCAATCTTCCTCCCATCCACCTCTCCACTCTGTTTCTCACACTGAGCAGTCACAGACTCAGGGGAGGAGTCTTCTTTAAACCCCTCCCCACCCAGGATGGTGTTTCCTGTTGCGCTCTTCCCTGCTCCAGTCTTCCCCACCAGAACTATCCTCAGATGAGCTGGACCAGTTTCTGTGAATTAAAAAAAGAAAGAATATAGAGGCACCATTATATGCTGAAGAATTATCAAGTAAATTATTAAAATAATGTAACTTACCATACATAGTAATGTTGATGATTATAACAACAAACATGTACTTACTCTGCCTCTCTCTCGCCTCCTCCTCCT